>NC_045435.1:26234852-26241297 GCF_002776525.5 Piliocolobus tephrosceles | reverse complement strand
TTATTATTATTATTATTATTATTATTATTATTATTATTATTATTATTTTCAGACGGAGTCTCGCTCTGTCGCCCAGGCTGGAGTGAGCGGCGCCATCTTGGCTCCCTGCAAGCTCCGCCCCCCCGGTTCCCGCCATTCTCCTGCCTCCGCCTCCCGAGGAGCTGGGACCACAGGCGCCGCCACCACGCCCGGCTGATTTTCTTTGTATTTTTTAGTAGAGACGGGGTTTCACCGTGTTAGCCAGGATGGTCTCGATCTCCTGACCTCATGATCCGCCCACCTCGGCCTCCTAAAGTGCTGGGATTACAGGCGTGAGCCACCGCGCCCGGCCAATTTTTTTTTTTTTTTTTTTTTTTTTTTAAAGAGACAGGGTATTGCCCTGCCACCAAGGCTGGAAGACAGTGGTGCGATCATAGCTCAATGCTGCCTGAACTCCTGGGTTCAAGGGATTCTTCTGCCTCAGGCTCCTGAGTAGCTGGGATTACAGGTGCAGGACATTGCCAGCTCGTTGTTTTTTTTTTTTTTTAATTTTATAAATTTGTTTAGTAATATCATCCAAATATATCACACACACATAACATACACATGTTCATACAGAGACATGCATGTACATACAGACAGAAGCAGATAAACTGTTGATTTAAGAGTCACTTATTAGGAGAAGTCTGAAGATGAGTCTAGATTGTTGGTTGCCCTGGAGTGCTATAATTGCGAGGTCATTAATTTGGAAGCCCTTTGTTTCTTGTTCTAAGGTTTTTTTACAAATGTTCAGCTAACCTAGCTAAACCTATAGCTTATTTCCTTGCCTTTTCTTTTTTAACTTTTTTTTTTTTTTCTAAGTCTATTAATAACACCTGGGGAGAATCTTTTTACAAAAAGGGCTGCAAGGGTAGGTTGGGTTGCCTGGAATGCCATAAGAAAAACAAAAGCTCTAAGTGGTTTTTGAAATCAGTAACAGATTCATCTTTCTTCTGTCTGTAGATCTGGTTGATTGACCAGTCAGTGTGAGTGGGGAAATAATTTAGGAATGACTTTCAGGAGATTGTTTTTAGTTTTTTGAGCTTTTTCTGGCACATATGTGGACCAAATGGGGACTCATCACCATTGATTGTGTCCTCACGATGGTACCATTCTGACTCTTGCATCCATTTTTGAGCTTCCCTTGGTCCTGTCAACATGTATTTAACTGGATTACTGAGTTCAGGGTGGAACCAATTAGCATGTAGGGTGGACAAAGCATTTTCTATGCAGGACAGGAATACCGTTTATTATTCCTCTGAGCTCAAGACTTTGAGCAAGGAATAACTGATTATAAAGCAGACGTGGTTGATCTGACATCCTTTTGTGAGCACTGATCTGGTTCTTTCTTTTTTTTCCCTTTGAGGTGAGCAGGTAAACAAGTGAAAACATCAGTAGATTCAGAGTAGGCAAAGGACAGTAGAAATAAACAGATAGGTTAGAAGTCCCTACATGGCAGTCAAAACTGCATCTCGTGTTTTGAGGTGTTGGGGATCCCTTTGTATGTATGTGCCCTATAGATGACCCATTTTATTTGGGTTAAAACTTTCTCTTGTGGCCACCAAAATTCTGAATTATTTTTGTTAAGATTCACCCCTTTCTATAAAAACCACAGGTTCCAAAGTGGAGTCTTAGACTCTCTGGATTTAAATACACTCATTATTTCTTGTTCTCCTGGAACGTTTCCTACCAGAGATATTTAAACCCAATTCAGTTTCTGTCTAACCCAGTCAGGCACCTAAAGGCTCTTTACAGAATGCAGTCCAGTGTCATTAAGACTTCCAAACCTAGTTCAGATTTATAAAAAATACTCAAATAAACTCAGAGAACAGGACCCAAGTTGTGGAACTTGTGTATCCAAGAGCACTTAGTGGTGATGACCTCCAAATGTATAGGAAGAAGGAGTGAGCAGAAGGACCGCAGCTGGGTACTTATTCCTGTTTACTTAATTTCTCCCAGAGGTCATTATTGCGCGGTAGCCTTTAGGTCCCACTTCTGACACCAGAGCTTATGAAAACACAGCCTCAGCATATTTAACTTTTTAAAAGTTTATCTGGGCATCCAGTGGCCCACAAATTGGAGTTGCACCACACTACAAGGTACTTAGCACTCCACCGGGAGGAGCTTCTATAAAGTGTTTACAGAAGCAAGACACAAAAAATGCCAGTTTTGATTGATTTAAGTGGAAAGTTCTTAGTGAGAGGTTACTTGGTGATTTCTGATTGGTGCAGTTTTAAGTTTCAGTTTGCTATTTACATTATGCTTTAGGTTGTATATGTACGAGTTTAAAGTGCCAGAGCTAATCTAGTCTGATGGCCTCCCAGTTAATTTTTTTAAATAATAAAGATTCTGAATTTTATCCCAAGGATAATAAAAATACATTAGAGGAATGTTATACTCCTATGGGAATTTACAGGCAGCTAAGGCCTACTGGTGTACCTGAATACTGTAGAGCATCATCAATTTTTAGCTCAGAAGTAAACTAGTGGACTATTAAACATATAGGGTGGGAACTGAAAACATTATGAGGGTGGGGGCAGGATCTAGAAGTGGATAGCTTGGGTTGAGTTCAGAGCAAGGTTTCACCAAGCGCCATGCCCAGCTGCCACCCCCAACCAGTTCATAAATAGCTGGGAGAGGAGTGTACATGTCTGTTTTCTAAAAGCTCTCTCATGTAATTCTTGATGTGCGTCTAGATTTGATAATGTGAAGATGGTAAGGAATAAAATAGGAGGAGGTTGCAGAGGAACTGGAAATCAGTAAGACTGGAGCAAAGTGTGTGAAAAGGGGATGTGTTTAGAGAGACATTAGGAGTTTCACCAGAAAAATACAACAGTTTCAAGTATGTCCGCAAGACAGGGAAGCTGATGGAAGTTTGACAGATCTCCTGACCTCTTCAGTTCCCATAATCATGTAACTCTTTCTTCCTTTCTCCTGTATTATAACGTACTTGAATTGTAGTAATTTACATATGTGCTTTATGACTCACACTTATGTTAGGCTACTTCATGTGAAGAGCTGTTTGCTCTTGATACTGTTGGTAGTCTGTAGTAAAGCCACGTATACACAAAGCAGTGTTTAATAAATATTCATTGAATTCAATCAAGATGGCCCATTTAATTTAGCTTTGCTTTCTCCCTGCCTATTCTGGGCTCAGCCAAAACTACTGATTTCCATTGGTTTTGCTGAATTCATCAATAGAGTGTACAAATTAAAAATTACGCTATTTATCTCCTGAACATACATAATTTATGTATTAAAAGTTTGATTGGGCAGTTGCCTATCTATCCTTGTAAGCTTAAAAGCTATTTCTCATGTAAGAACATTCATAATAAACACTTTGTGTTGTATTGTACTTGTTAGTTCACATACCTAGATAAAGGGCAAATCTGTTTTCTTCCTGTTATCTTTAAAGCCTGTAGAAAAATTATATGCTTGTGTTGGTGTTGTTAAGCTGTAATATCATAAAGGGTAAATGCTTATGTTTGTCATTTTCACTTAATTATGCTTTTTGTTATAAACATTTGATTTTGTTTTTAAAATTAACTTAAAAATGTATTATATTGTTTATTCCTTTCAAAGAAAGAAAAGTAAGGTATAAATGTTAGTTTATAAAAGTTTTTAAGACAAAATTCAAGCAAAGGAAAAAAATGAGTGATGAAATATATTTTTATATAAATTGCAATTTTATATTACCAATATTTAAACAAAATTAATACTTGGATATGTCTTTTTTTTGAGACAGAGTCTCACTCTGTCACCTAGGCTGGAGTACAGGGGCACAATCTTGGCTCACTGCAACCTCCACCTCCCAGGTTCAAGCGATTCTCCAGCCTCAGACTTCCAAGTAGCTGGGATTACAGGCATGCACCACCACACCCAGCTAATTTTTGTATATTTAGTAGAGACAGGATTTTTCCATGTTGGCCAGGCTGATCTTGAACTCCTGACCTCAAATGATCTACCCCCTCGGCCTCCCAAAGTGCTGGGATTACAAGTGTGAGCCAACATACCTAGCCTATAATAACATATTTCATTTCAGAATAAAAAGTGTAGTAGTTTTGAAGAGCTAAAAAGTTTGGGACAGATAGATCATTGAAGCAGAAAGCAATCTATTTAATAATGATTTGTGCTTCCTTACTCAAATATTTTGATTTTCTTCTAAGGGAAAAGAAAGAATGAATTATTTTCTGTGACAAGATATTTGCAATAATGATACTCTGATATTCTCAGGTCTCATTTTTTCATGAGGTTGATGGCCACCAAGGAATATGGAGGGCTTGATAGCCTTAATGCTCAGCTGAAAGCAAAAATGGGTTGCTGGAAACTGATCAGAATTTCGTGACTTTCCAGATTTGGAAAGGAGGGATGCTCACAACATATTTTTATTCAATGATTCTAATGTTAACTGGATCTCGCTTAATCAAGGGCACTAAGTAAATCATCTAGAAAAAAATACATTAGCAAGAACTGCATATAAAATACTAATAATCACAATAATGTTTAGTAATATCACAGTCTTTCCCCAAGGAGCCTCGAGCACTTGGCAATTGTTTCATTAATTCTCAGAAGCTCCCTGGGAAAGAGTAGAGCAGTAAATCACATATTGAAGAGATGTTTTAAATAACAGAGTCAGTTGGATTTTTAATAAATATAGGTTGGTCAATAAAAGTTGGAATCCAGTTTTATGGAAATAAATTTTGTCTTTTTCTTAACAAGTAGTGAATGACCAACAAAAACTTTGTTCAAAATTAATTGTGAAAAATCTCATTGTTTCTCTTTGTATTTTCATCTAAACCCAATTGCCTGTCATTCTTGTGACCTATTTTCAAAATTCCATTAAAGTCAGCAAGTAACAAGGTTTCTAGCAATCTTTAGTCAGATGTCATTTGACTATTGGTGATCAAGATTGAGAGTACCTTAAATGAGAAGTTTCAATCAATGGCCATCATCCATGCTATTGATTAAATATTTTGTTATCTTAGTAATGGCCCAAATATAAACTTTTCTTAAAACTGGTTAATTTTAAGGAGCAATTAAAATAGTAAAATCATGTTATTGTTTGCATTAGTAATTAGAAAATTACTGAAATATGAAGTCAAATATATGTTTCTCTTTGAAAATAGTGCCTCATGCTACTATGGGATATACAAATGACCTTACCACTCTGAGGTCAGAGTTCAAATTAAGCCTCAGTCCTAAGTAAATTGAGATGAATGGTTTGGTCTTTGTCCCTAGTGTGCAATAGTCCATATCGCAAAATCACGATACATCTGTTTTTGCAAAATTGGCATAATTGGCATTCTCCTAGGACTTTGCTGGCATCGAAGCTGAAGCTATTTCTTATTACAAAGGAAAATGCTTTTCTAGGTGATAGTTTTTTTAAAAAATGTGTATGAAAATGGCTCAGAACATGTCTGTTCACTTGTGACAATGGTGAATTATGTCTCATCATAATCAATTTGGTGATTGATAACAGCACAGAAACAATCTAGTATGTTTATTAAGATGGGTGTGATTATGGGAAATGGCAAGATAAACAGATGGAATAATTTTGAAGAGGCCACTTCCTTGTCTTAGTAGTAGTTTTATAAGTACCTTCATTCAATTATATTGAGAAAAATCAAGATTGCCTTTACATTCTAGTTAACTGAATTATTCATTTATGTCAAAACCTTTAAAATTTAAATGCATAATTATATTAGATGCCAAAAGACATTGGTAATAATAACTCTGACAACATTGACTGCAGTTGGAAAAAAACTGTCTTGAGAGTCAACTCTTTGTTCTATACTTCCCTGTGTTATAGTCTAATCATATAATTTCTTTAAAAATGTGTTATCAATTAGGAAAAGTTTGTTAGCCAGCAGTCTCTATGTGAAAAAGGTATTTGTATATGATATTTCCCAGAAATCGCACAACAATGTGCATACAATCAAAGGACTAACATTGGGAAATAAGTTAATGTATAGGGGTATATATGTTAAAGTTAAAAAGGATAGTTCTTTAATTATATAGCTAATCTGTATTTCTTAGAGGGAGTGATTGTTTTTATTTTTGTTTTTAAACAGGTTTTGATAGTACAATCAGGCAATCTAAAGAATTTGTAGGAAATGATTGTTTAGTGTTATGTATTGGGAGATTAGAGTAAGACATAGTACAATTACTTAATTATCCCTCTGTTTTCTCCAGAGAAAAGAAACATACAAATCTTTGGTATCCTTGCATTCCCTGAAAGAATTAACACCCATGTTTAGTTTGCAAATGTTTTAACTCTTCATTTGCTTTTAGCTTAAATATTTTAAGAAAGAGATCCTCTCCCCTTCACCCTTCCACCCCAGCCACACACACAGGCGCACACAACACACAGGCGCGCACACACACAGGCGCGCACACACACACAGGCGCACACAACACACAGGCGCGC
>NC_045435.1:26214721-26234752 GCF_002776525.5 Piliocolobus tephrosceles | reverse complement strand
CACACACACGCACACACACAGGCGCACGCGCGCACACACACAGGCGCGCACACACACACAGGCGCACACACAACACACAGGCGCGCGCACACACACAGGCGCGCGCACACACACGCACACACACAGGCGCGCGCGCGCACACACAGGCGCGCACACACACACAGGCGCGCACACACACAGGCGCACACAACACACAGGCGCGCGCACACACACAGGCGCGCGCACACACACGCACACACACAGGCGCACGCGCGCACACACACAGGCGCGCACACACACACAGGCGCACACACAACACACAGGCGCGCGCACACACACAGGCGCGCGCACACACACGCACACACACAGGCGCGCGCACACACACACAGGCGCGCACACACACACAGGCGCGCGCGCACACACACAGGCGCGCGCACACACACAGGCGCGCACACACACGCGCACACACACACAGGCGCGCACACACACACACAGGCGCGCGCGCGCGCACACACACACGTACTGCAAAACAGTAACACAAAACAGCTTGCCTTTGTTGCTAGGCCGTAGCACTTTTTCCAAAGATTTCAAAAACCATCTGTACTTGATTTTCAGTGACTGCCTAAGTCGTAGTATTGGATTTATCAAAGCTTCCCTTTGCAAACCCTCCTAACTGAAGCCACAGTCCCTCCAAACACGTACGAGTTTATAGTGAGTAGAATGTTAAGGTAATTTATACTGAGTGAGCACTAGTCTTCCATCAGCTGAAAACTCAACACTCAGTTTTGCTCATTTCCAAACTTTGTTTTTACTTTTTACTACTTGCCCCTGATATTTTTATTAACATCTTTATTGAACAAAAGTTAAGTCAGCAGACAACCGTGAGTACAGAAAAGGAAGCATTTTATCCCTGTCTACCAAATTAGAAAGAACTGATATATGTGTCATACATGTGTCTCTAAAATAAGCTGCGCTTGAATTGGGTATGCATAACAGACTGAAAAGATTGGGGAAAATATCACAGGATTTTTGTGAGAATAACATTAACCAAGGTAACATGTGAAAATACCTAACATCATGCTTGATATAGACTCAGTGCTGACTTGTTTGTTTTTTCTTTTCATAAATTCTTTAATGAAAGTCATATGCTTTCTACTGATATATTGTCTTCAGCCTCAGTGGACCTTAGAAACAGTACATGCAGACCTTCAGAAAATAGATGAGAAAACCATGTCTGATGTTAAAATAAAAGAGTCATCAGAGGAATGTGCCCTATATGTCCTGTTTTCTTTCAAAGCTACAGGTTATCCCAATTTTGAAGAGGATGCCAAGGATGTTTCAGAACTTTTTTTTTTTATTTTATTGATGAGTACTTTAAAGTCATAATGACTAGTTTTTTTTCTAGAATATACCTGTTTAAGACATAAACATCAATTCTAAATCATGTCTAAATCTTTGCTTTATTTGTGTTTCTCTTTGTGTTATTACTTTATTTATTCTTGGTACATTTTTAGTTCTCAAAATACTTAGAAGTGTATATTTGTAAAATTTTCCGAAAATACACCATTAGTCTTCTGTCATTGTTTTGATAACGTTGCGACTAAAGGGAAGAGGCCCCCCTTTATTTTCGAGTGCTACTTCTCTGTCACCACTGAGAGGGCACAAGCTTTTGGACTAATATTTATATCAAGGGTGTAAGCCTTAATTGACATAAGAAAATATATTTTTGTGACGAAAGAAAGCTTTAACTCTTGTGTGTTTGAAAGGAAATAAAACTAAGACAACTTTGGCCTAGAAGTTTCCTTCTGTTGTGCCATGTTCTCAGGGGAAGTGATAGAAGCCATTGTATTTTGACTCTCTTAAAGGAGAATGAACTAACCACCCTGTTAAGAATATAATCTTTGTTTAGATGAACACTGCATGGAGTAAAGCACAATCTGTTTTTCCATTGCTGGTTTCTAAAACCTCTTACCAAACAGTCACTTAACAGCCAAGTTCCATATTCACCCCAAAGTACAATATAACTATATCTTAAAAATATAATTCAAACACATTATCCATTTGTGAGAAAGAATGAATGGCATCAAAACAGCATGAGGGAAGGCAGAATTGGAAGTAGAATATGTGAATAAAGTAATGCTTTTGTGAACATTAAATTCAACATAATTTCACAGTATAATGCCCAGCCCACTTCCACAGGCTAGTGTGTTTCTAGGCTTCATCAAATAGAACATATTATCTAAAATAAAGGTGAGCACACTGTAGCCTCTGGACCAAATTCAGCCAGCTGCTTGGTTTTGGTGACCCATAAACTAAAATTTTTTTTTTTTTTTACGTATTTAAGTAGTTAGTATAAATCAGGAGTAGAATGCTATTTCGTGACTCATAAAATTTTTATTCAGTTGAATTTTCCTCTTCACTAATATTTGAACATGGCCACGCTCAATTGTTCAAGCACAGTCTATGGCTACCTTCTTGCTACCAAGGCAGAACTGAGTAGCTGTGACAGATGCTATGTGGCTCACAAAGCCTAAAATATTTACTGTCTTGCTCTTGAAGAAAGAGTGTGCTGATCTCTAATTTAAACTACAAGGGCACTACATGTGCTTAATGTGTGCTCTTAGGCCATGTGCAAAAATGCTAAATTTTAAGAGAGAGAGCGTGACCACTGGAGTTAAGTGGGAGAGTTCACTTAGGAGAAGGAAGAGGTCTGAATGTGTTTAAGACAAATAAAAATATGAAAATAGTTGAAAGAATGAAGATGCTTTGTTGGCAAAGAAGTTGACTGAAATCATGATATTCTTCAAATACTCATCACCATGTGGGAGAATGATTAGTCACATTTAACACAAAGGGGCAAAATTGGAGTTAAGATCAATAGGTGGAAATTTTACTGAAATATATATTGATTCAATGAAGAAAATAAATATACTAATAACATTATACTTTGACGGAATATCTTTTTTCTTGTAAGTCAGTGACTTCTATAGTACTCCAATCATTCGTGCATAGACTACTTGAACATTTTGTTGACACATCTGGTGGTAGTTAGACTGAATAACGTTCTTATGCTTTAATTAATTCAGTAAATATGTATTCAGCACCTCCTTTGTGTGAAACAGTCTTTTAGGCACTGGGGTTAGAGTGGAGAGCAGCACAGACCAAGCGCCTGCTCTTCTTGCACTGTCTTGCTAGAGCCCTTGAGGAGGAGAGACAACATGCAAGCAAGAAATCAAGGTGTTGGCAGGGCCACGCTTTCTGTGAAGGCTGAGGAAGAGCCCTGATGTGGGTTGAACTGTGCCCCTCCAAAAACATTGGTTAAAATCATAACCCCTGGTACCTCAGAATGTGACCTTATTTGGAAATAGGGTCTTTACAGAGAGAGTAAAATTTTTAAAAGGTCATTGTTGTGGGCCCAAATTCAATATGACTGGTGTCCTTATAAAAAGGGAGAATTGGGATACAGAGACACAAAGAGAATCTATATGAAGATGATGCAGAGATTGGAAGAATGGATTTCTAAGCCAAGGAATGCCACAGATTGCCAGCAAACCCCCAGAAGCTGGGAGGAGTGGATGGAAGAGATTCTCTCTCCTGGTCAATAGAAGGCAACAACTCTGCCAACATCTTGGATTTGGACTTGTAGCCTCCAGAAGTGTGAAACAATAAAATTTTGTTGTTTAAGCCACGTTCCTACAACAACCCTAGGAAACTGATGCGATTTCCTTTCCTCTTCCAGCTTCTGGTGGCTTAGGTGTTCATTGGTTTGTGGCAGTGTAACTCCATCTCCGTCTTCACATGGACTTCTCCACTGTGTGTGTGTGTGTGTGTGTGTGTGTGTGTGTGTGTGTCTTTTTCTATCTAATGACATTTTCAATGGACTTAGAACCCATGATAATTCAGTATGGTCTCATCTCCATCCTTCCTTAATTATAGCCGGAAGAATAAGGTCATATGATGGGGTTATGGGTGGACATGGATTTTGCAGGGGGCTCACTGTTCAACCCACTGTAAGTGTTACGCCAAGAGAGTTGTCAGCAAAGGGGGCACGAATGATATCCAATGAAGGTAAAGGAGGCATGGAATGGGATAGATAGGATGTTGTAGATCCCAGTTAGCGGTCCGGATTTTGTTCTAAATTTAAAGATAATTTCTTGGCAGGTTTTAAACTGAGAAGTAGCACAACTTGATTTACATTTCAAAGAGGTATCCCAGACTATTGCGTAGAAGATGGACTGTGATGGGGAAAGAGTGGAAACAAGGGCAAGCTTTGTGGGTCCTCGTGAGAAGGAGTGAGAGGTGCTCAGTACCAATAAGAAACAGGCCAGGTTTGGAAGACTTGGTGATGGATTCGATATGCACCAGGATGTAACGAGTGGTGTCTTACAGACTGGGGAAAAGTCATAAGTGGCTTCTTTATTCATTTTTGTTTACTCATATATTTATACTAGTACCAGCAGACCTAAGTCTTTCAGAAGCTGCAGAAGGTTATGCTGTGAAAAGGAAGTCCCATCTGACCCTTTCTCCCAGTCTCTTTACTTGAAGAACAGCTACTATTAGCAATTTTATCTACATCCTTCTGAGGAAATATTTTACATAGAGCATTCTCTTTCTAAGAAGGAATATACCTTCTCCTAAAGTAGGGCTATTCTTCTTCCATAAAATCCAATCAATGAACATGTTTCCAGGCCAGGAAAACTTACATTTTAGAAACACCTGCTCATTCAGTAAAAATATGTCAGTAAAGTCTAAAATAGCATTAAATTAAAATGAAGCTGGTAGTTTTATGATACATGTCCTTTATGATTGTTGGATAATGAGTACTTGTAAAGTTAGCTAAGACTTCATAGCCTACGCTTTATGACTAGAAAATAAGAAAAACACCTTCTTCCCATTTGCAAAACTCATAAATGAAAAATGAAGTGGATTTTGCCTTCCATTGTTTCTCCTGTCGTTCCTTTGAGATGAGTGATGGCGTTTTGGGAAGCATGGCTATTAGCTTGCCTGAGGGTCATGGAGCCTATGTCACAGAATCCATTTGAGGGGAAGGCTGGGGTCGGTGGTGTGTGTAGATGCTCTCTTCTGCCAGCCACTGCTGTCTTTGATGTTTCAGGGTCTTTCTAGGCCATTTAAAACGTGATTAGGAAACCATCAGCTTCCTATGGCAAAGGGATTGAACATAATCAAGTTTCCTTACTTCCATGAGGCTGAGCTTTGTCCTGTGGAGTCTACCTTCCAAATCAATAACAAATCTATTCACCACTCTTATTCCTCACAAGTAAGTCATCTTCTATCTGGGTTACTGCAAGAGTCTCCTAGTTGATGTCGGGAGTTTCTCCTGAATTTCCTTAGAATAGCCGAGGGTGGTTTTTGAAAATGAACCAGATCCTGTTAGCCTTCTGATGTGTTCAAAACATCCTAATTGTTTCTATTGCACTTATGGTGTGATTGTAATAATTAACATAACCTTATACATTTCTGCATAGTTTTGACTCTACTTACTTTTCAACTATTCCAATACTGTTTCTCTTATTCTAGCTACACTGACATTATTTTAGTCTCTAGAACAGGCGTCCCCAACCCCTGGGCCCTGGACCAGTACCGCTTGTGACTTGTTAAGAGCTGGGCCACACAGCAGGATGTGAGCGGTGGGTGAGAGTGAAACTTCCTCTGTATTGAGAGCCTCTTGCCATCGTTGGCATTACCACCTGAGCTCCGTCTCGTGTCAGATCCGCAGTGGCATTAGGTTCTCATAGGAGCGAGAACCCTGCTGTGAACCGCACGTGCGAGGGCTCTAGGCTGCGCGCTGCCTCTGAGAACCTGCTGAGAACCGCACGTGCGAGGGCTCTAGGTTACCTGCTGCTTCTGAGAACCTGATGCCTGATGATCTGTCACTGTCTCCCATCACCCCCAGATGGGACTGTCAACTTATAGGAAAACAAGCTCAAGGCTGTCACTGATTCTGCATTATGGTGAGTCCTATGCTTCTTTCATTATATAGTACAATGCAATAATAATACAAATAAAGTGCACGATAAATGTAATGCTCTTGGATCATCCCCAGAACATCCCCCGCCCCCCACACTAGTCCATGGAAAAAGTGTCACCTGAAAAACCAATATCAGGTGCCAAAATGTTGGGGACATCTGATCTAGAACAGATCAAGGCCTTTTGCATTTAAAGACTACTTATGCTGGACACTCTGCCAGGAATATCCTTTTCTTTTTCTTTTTTTTTTTTTTTTTGAGACGGAGTCTCGCTCTGTCACCCAGGCTGGAGTACAGTGGCCGGATCTCAGCTCACTGCAAGCCCCGCCTCCCGGGTTTGCGCCATTCTCC
Source organism: Piliocolobus tephrosceles (assembly GCF_002776525.5). Lineage (NCBI taxonomy): Eukaryota > Metazoa > Chordata > Mammalia > Primates > Cercopithecidae > Piliocolobus > Piliocolobus tephrosceles. The sequence goes on along the minus strand of NC_045435.1, from coordinate 26,228,435 downwards.
CGCCTCAGCCTCACGAGTAGCTGGGACTACAGGCGCCGCCACCTCGCCCGGCTAGTTTTTTTTTTTGCATTTTTTAGTAGAGACGGGGTTTCACCGCGTTAGCCAGGATGGTCTCGATCTCCTGACCTCGTGATCCGCCCGTCTCGGCCTCCCAAAGTGCTGGGATTACAGGCTTGAGCCACCGCGCCCGGCCGGAATATCCTTTTCTACTTCTTACCATAGCTAACTCCATTTATCTTTCAGGACCATGCTTAAAGAAGGCTTTCACCGAATAATCAAATTAAGTTATTCCTGTTATATATCCCTTGATTGCATTTATCATAATTTCGAAACATATACCCAACCGGATAGTCACCTCCTTCAGTCTCTGTTTTGTTTGCAAGTATATACCCAGTGCTGAGCACGTAGTAAGTGCCCAACATATATATTTGTGAATGAATATATTTTCTGTTTAATATGTAGTAGAGAGTGTAAACTTCATCATCCTTGGTTTGTGTGCTTTGTGGTTATGTCTTATATTAATCTGTTTTTCTTTTAAGTTCCGGATTGCATTTACATTTACTGACTATAAACATACCAAAATAAAGTTCATTTTGTATTTCAGAAGAACGATTAGGCCATCATCATTTCGTTCAATGCAGTGAATGGCAGAAGTCGGAAAGGAAATTATTTTTACAAACATGAGCAGAAAATAAATCCGCTAGGCCTTTATGATGTTTATAACATTGTAGCTTTTGAATGGTTTTATAGTTAGGTATTGAGGGATAGGCTTAATAGATATGAAAAAAATTGCCCTTTAAAAGTTACAGCAGAGAAGTGTTTAATCAGGAGAGGGCTAATAAATTACAGCAGACAAGTGTTTAATCCAGAGAGGGCTAATACACTGCTCAAGGAGAGGGGTTGTAATTAGTTTTAATCGCTCCCGTTAAAAATAGTCTTTAGCAGGTTGAATGCATTTCACTCAGTGTTCGGAACACCAGGTAAACATCGGTTATTTTTCTAATGTTTACTTTGTCCTAAGAAATGAGCAGAGTGAGCAGAACACATTTTTATTTGCTAAGAGAAGAAAGCATACTGTTTCTGAAATCACCTGTAGGGTGAAGTAAATAAGAGAGGAAATAGTCTCCATGATTGTTTAAAATTCATTGAAGATTGCTTTTCCGTACAAAAGGGGGGAAAAGGTTGTGAGAACCACGTTCCAGAAAACAAAGATCAATGGGACAATATGATTAATTTGAAGTTAAAGTAAGGAAGGTCTCTCATTTGTCACCCAGTGCCAATTTGCAGTAAGCCTAAGCGTTTCATCAGAGGGTTGCTGCAAACCACTTTAGAGCAATCTGCTTTCCTGGAACTGGAACCTAGGGCCTTCCTGAGTCCTCCTTGCGCAGACAGACTTGCTGTAATTCATCTTCGCTTTTCTGTCAGCATGAATAGTAAGTGATTTCCTCCCTAGTGCATTATGAAGTTGTCTTATTTAATGTTACTTTCTGGGGACTGCACAGCTTGACCCTCACACGGAAGGTGACCAGATAGAATTGTCCTGTGGGCATGGTGCAATTCTCTACCCTTAAATTATGCAGAGTCGTGAAGCTTTATGCCTAGTTGGTGATTATGACCTGAAAACATACACAAAGAAAGGGATAAGTGAAGTTTTTTAACTAGATCAGATGCTTTAACTTATTTAAAATGAGCTATTTTGATAAACGTTTTGGTTAAAATTGTTTAATCGAAATGTGAAAGTCATTTTTTTTCATCATCAGGGAACATCTTGCATGTACAAATGAAGACATTTTCAGTTATCAGATGATGTTGATAATTTATTTTTTATCACTAACACTGTGACTATTTATGAATTAGAAATGAAAATTTGGATTTAGATTTAGCATACATACGAGTGTGCCCTGATTGTTTTCACAAATGTTAACAGGTGAGGTAATGGCACTTTATGTTTCCACACCCACAGGTCTACCTTTAAAGCGTCTCCGGAAGTGTTAACTTACAGCCCCTCATCTTCCTTCTCTCTAAGGTTCTGTTTTAAAATACGTTGCCTTCTGCCTGTGCTGTAACTCCAGGACATAAAAGAAGTAGTTAGGAACAGATGATTTTTGATGGGCCATGTTTCCATGCACACTAATGCAATTAGTTACATTCCTGAGAGGGTCTTTGTATTTATCTCTTATATTTTGAATGAATCAAGGCACAGTCTTTTCTAACACATTAGGGAATCTATTAGTTCAGCTAGTTTGCTGACATATGTTTCCTTTAGAATGGAAGAAGAACCAATACAGCTAGTTCAATTTAAAAAAAAGTTATGTCCTGGGTGAATTCATGACTTTCTCTTTTCTCTCCCATTTTTACAATAACCCTCCTTAGAGAAAGCATCACCTTTATTGTTTGATTTCCTCTTCCTGTGATGTATATTACTCACTGGAATACTCAGTATAAATAAATCAGTGAGAATGAATGAAGGCATGCAATCCTTTGAAGAAATAACGTGATTTTAGCACAACATCAGAGTCCCTAAGGGCAGAATGAGATGACAGTGAGGCAACCTTTTCTTCTAAAACTTTGAGTATTTAAAGTGCTACATGTTGGATGTTGCCTTGTTTTTGTTTGCATAGTCTTGAAAAGAAAGACTTAAAGATGCAAGCTTCATATTTTAACTGTTTTCAACTAAATGCTTTTGTTACATTTGTCATATTACCTAACATTCTATAGCTGGAAAGTTGTATACATTAAAACCCGGCTTTTAGAAAATGAGCAATAAATCAAAAAGGTGAAGTCACTTTGTGTCTGGTTATTAAAATCTATGCACACATATACATAAAGTGCATCTCTCTCTATATCAGCATTATAATCTATATGTTGACATCTATATTAGCATTATAGAACAACAGACCATGTTTTTTGGGACTCATATCTTTCCGACTAAGTTCACGTGAGAATATTTTTTATTGTTGTACCTGTATCTAAAAGTATATTGTGTGGAGTGCTGTACAGAAATAGGGATAATTCAGATGAAAATACGGATGAAGTTCAGTCATTAAAGAAACTGGGGACATCAGTAAGATTTTAATTTGAGAGTAATGTGTTCCCTCTCTCAGTGAGGCTAGACACTATCTGTTGAGACTATTTGAGATCCCTGTTCTCAGATATATCAAAGACTTGAAGCTGGGTAGGGAGAGGTGCTCCTAGGTAATCACTATGGCAGGGTTGGGCTTTTTTGTATGTTTCCTCTACTCAGTAAACTCCTCATGAGAATAATTAACAGAAAAAATAACTTTTTTGCATTTTAATGTTGATATATACAACGAAATATGCTCTCTCTCTCTTTTTTTTTAATAGAAGGAATGGTTCTAATGCATACTATTATTTCTTTCTTTCTTTTTCCTTTTTTTTTTTTTTTTTTTTTCCTGAGGTGGAGTTTTTCTCTTGTCACCTAGGCTGGAGTGCAGTGGCGCGATCTCTGCTCACTGCAAGCTCCGCCTCCCGGGCTCAAGTGCCTCAGCCTCCTGAGTAACTGGGATTACAGGTGCCCACCACCATGCCCGGCTAATTTTTGTATTTTTAGTAGAGATGGGGTTTCACCATGTTGCCCAGGATGGTTTCAAACTCCTGGCCTCAAATGATCCACCCACCTCAGGCTCCCAAAGTGCTGGTATTACAGGCGTGAGCAACCACACCCAGCTTACATATTACTATTTCTTATGACATCCTCGTGGGACTTAAAGTTACTCTTCTTTGCTGAGGTAAGGAAATATTGGGGAAAAAAAGGGAAAAAACAGGAAAAACACAAAGGAGATATTAATAGTTTAAAACATTGAAAAGCTTGGGCACATTTTATTGTCTTATAGTTTTATTTAGAAAGACTTATTGTCTTTCTATAATTTATTTTTAACTTATATATAAATTCTGTATTTTCTCCTATACTGATTGTTATTGTCCATTATTAGTGTGCTATCTTATGGTTTATGCTTTGTTCTATGAAGACTCTTTAACATTTTAGGGATTTAATTAGATTGGCTCTTAAATTATAGCACCTAATTCAAATATTTAAAACTTCTTTGGGGAAGGAGGATATTTTAGCAAACATGGTACTAAAGCATCTAACAGCAGTTTATGTTTTTTTCTTTTTTCTTTTTTAAGTGATATTCTAAAATGCAAATAAAATAAGTAAAATGAGAGAAAAATACATTTTTTGTTAGTTATTTTCATAATAAATAAATTTTCCTCTCATTTTAAGCTGTCTTACCAACCACCTATAAATTATTTCAAAATCAAATTATATGGAATCTTTTCAGATGATTGCCTTAAAACTTAAATAAAACTGTTCAAATAAAGATTAGTTATAATTTCTAATAGAAATAATGTAGCATTTTGCATTATAAATAACTAAGTCAAAAGAAATGGATACATCTATATAAACTTTAATGATTTGCCCTAATTAAAGCTACAAGCTTGGCCTTACAGATAATTTTGAGTTTTGCATGTGTCATTTTTTAAAAATAAGTCAAAATTATGGGCTTTCAGTTTTGCCTTATGGAGATCAGCAAACTGATACTGATTAGTGCAGATTTTGTACAGACTAGTTAAAGCTGCAGAAGCTAAAGTTTGTAAGGAAGGGGAACCTTCAAAGCTGATACTGAAACAGTTCACATCAACGAACTGGCACTCCTTACTGACAAATGTGCTGTCTCCGGGGCTGAGTCTTGGGCAAAAAACCACAATGATGACATATAGCACATGTGAAGTATATATTCTTGCCTTTTGAAAACCAGAACACAAAAACTTTCGATTATGTTTTGAAACCCTTGAGTACTGTGGATAATGACAGTTTCCTGTGCATCTATACAAGCTTTTAAATTCTCGAATTCCTCATCTGTAAACAGAGATCATGACACAAAGCTTGTGGTGAGAATGAAATAAAATAATCTTGGTAAAGCACTGTTGTCTAAAAATTCAGTAATTATAGCCGTATTGATAATTTTTGTTGTTATTGGATATTGTTATAGTATAATTGAAAGTGAATTAAACATATACATATTCCAGGGTACTATGCTGGACATCAGAAGTACTAAGTTAAATATTGCAGAAGAAACAAGATCTTTATAAATAATCAGAATTCTAGGCCAACAATGGATCAACTACTTCTTGAGTTATTGTATACAAGTGACCAGCAAGCCTTATCAATTCCAGCTTCAGTTAAAGTGGGCGATTGCTGGGGTGGGTCTTGGTACTGAGGCATAAAAGGTTAGAGGAGAAGCAATCAGCGGAGACCGTGGCAAAATGGAAGCCGGGGCCTTGGTCCATCGTCAGCTGGGCTTTCCAGTCTTGTCTAGATTTTCAAGGGTTTGTTTTTCAGAGTAGCATCTAGTCCACATGACTATTCATATATGCACACATGTATGTTCTTATCCATCAAGGTCTGCTCTTTGCTGTGACAGATGTGGAGTAGATAGGGGTCTCTGAGTGTACTTTTGGCTCCGCTGCCTAGAGAATCATTCCTGGATATTCTAGAATCTCTGCCAGCTTCTGTCTCTGCTTTCTCCTTGAGGCCAGGATTATGAAAGTGGGCTTTTAACCCATACTTGTACAAATTTAAGCCAATTTTGTGAGCCTCCTTGGCACACTGTCTGGTGTCTAGTATACAATAGCTTTGTTTCAATAATTAATGACATTCTTGATATCAGTGAGGTCACTGTTTTCATATGAGAGCCAATCAAAACTAGTTTATTGACTACAATTGTATTTCCACTCATATGGATACACCTCAATGCAACACCTTAAATAATTATATTATTACAACTTGATTTGCCTTTGTTATTGAAAAGAAAACTATCGTTGAGAAAATACACACTGCTTTTTAGCTACTGAGCAGTTTATAAACATCCAGATTAAAAACATATTTGAAAACTTACAATGTAAACAAAATGCTCTTAGCTTGTATGTTTTAGCTGACACATGTTTTCCTGGGATATTTTGTCCCAAGCCCTCAAATATGCTACATATACGAATTCATTTTCTTCTCATAACGGGGGTAGGAGATATTATCGTCACCATTTTACACCAAGGTTTGGGAGTTAGCAATTTGCCCACATTACACAACCCCTGAGTCTGGTTCTCAAATGTTCTTCAATGGCCCTGCCATACTGTCTTACATTGATATGGTGCTTTGACATTAAAAAAGTGCAGTTTACATGTCCGATCTCATTTCATCCGTAACATGGTATGTAGCAGCAGATAGAATTTTCAATCCACTTTACAGATGAAACAACGGAGTCTCAGAGAGACAAAGTGTTCTTGTAGCAAATGTGAAATGCAGTGGGCCCAAAAGTATTTGGTTTTATTCATTGAGTGGTGTGTGTCACCGGCTGTCTTAGGGCTGAAATAGAAATGGATCAGTGTCTGCCACCACCCCACAACTCACCAGTGCTACCAGTTTCCCACAGCCCTTTGATTTCTGCAGCTGGGTTTCTCTGGTTATTTTGAACGCTCAGTGACCCGGCTGCTTGTCTTTTGTATCTTACTCTTGTCAGAATTGTAGAAACAGATTCTACATTTAATTACTTTATTTATTTATTTATTTATTTATTTATTTATTTATTTATTTATTTATTTATTGTGAGACAGAGTCTGTCTCTGTCACCCATGCTGGAGTGCAGTGGCAGGATCTTGGCTCACTGCAGCCTCTGCCTCCTGAGATCCAGGACTTCTCCCGCCTCAGCCTCCTGAGTAGCAGGGATCACAGGTGCACACCCACCATGCCCGGCTAGTTTTTGTATTTTTAGTAGAGATGAAGTTTCACCTTGTTGGCCAGGCTGGTCTCAAACTCCTGACCTCAGGTGATCCACCCACCTTGGCCTCCCAAAGTGCTGGGATTACAGGCGTGAGCCGCCGTACTCAGCCTCTATATTTATTTAATTCAACTATTAATACTTTCTATTATGCTTTATGAAGGAACTTTGATGTTTTTGTTTCATAATGTTGATGAGACTCACTTTACAGGTATCCTTCATTCCAAGGTAGACTACGTTCTAGATTTAATGATTTTCTTGACTGGCCTTCGAGGGTTTCCCTAACATCAAAGGTTTTCCTGAGGCCAATTCATCATGTGGCTACACTGAATAAGTGAATATTTCTACTTGATGATGACTTCGAATTTGAAAAAAAAACACAAAATTTTTAAGTATAATCAAGATCTACTATGTAAGAAGTATGGTCATAAGTTAATGAAAGCAACCTCGTAAGTCTCACGTGAAAGAAGTTTACCATAGTGTTTGCCTTTATATGTTCTTAGTCCCTTCTTTATTAATTTACTTTTGCTAATTACTGTGTCCTCATAGTGATGTTTATCCCACAGGTGGTGCCGTCTAGTTTGCTTATAGGGGAATGTTGAATCTGTGACCTTAATTGTGGATCACAGTGGAACTCCTATGAAAGTGGATGTCAGTGCTAGCCGGGGATTGTGTTGTTTACATCACATAGGCTCGAGTGAATACATCACATAGTTCTGACATTCAGAAGCTGATTTTAAGAACATATTGATGAACCAAAGCTGGGTCTCAATACGACTTTGTGGTGATTAGACAAACTCTGCTAATTCCATGGAGTCCAGAGGGTAGCTTATTCCACCAGACAGTGTTAAATAATACTCTGGCTCCGCGTTTGTTAACTTAAACAAAAGACAGATCGAATTGGAAACCTCACTTGACAAATGGGCACATTTTGCTTTCTTCCTGTGTTTTTCTTCTCTTGGCTTTTGTGTCCCGTGTTTTTTCCCAAGCAGTGTTATGCAAATGAACCAATTAATGGTAGATGCCATGGTCTTCCTACCTCGCTGTGTTTGTAACTAGAAGGACAACACCGTAAGTCACGTACCTATTCAGTGGGTTCTCTAGGCCACTGCGAGGTCTGATTAGCTTGACTGTGGAAGACAATCGCAGAGGCATCTGCTTGGTTAATTTTGAGAGAAAATTTACCAGATGGAGGCTGAAGATTTCAGTGATTAGAAGGTAGGAGATTGGAATACAAATTGGATTAAAAGAAATTAGATTGATATAAATCGAATTGAGTCACAACAGTTTGTGTTGTTCGTACCAAGGGCCAGTGGATTATGGGAGAAGCAGATGCTCCAATGAGATAGGAATTAATGTGGCTTTGACAGTCCATCTGCGAAGGTCTGAATATCGAGTACATCCCTAATCTCTCTCTCCATTTATCAATGCCATAATGTTAATTAGTACTTCATTCATTAAGTTACTTACAGGAGAAAAAAAATCTCACCCCATCCCCTCTCTGCTTGAGAATTTGTTATTCTGCCAAGAACTGGAACGCTCTCTTGAGCGGAGCTAGCTACAGTTGACTATAAGAGTAGACCTGTGTCCTTTTCCTAATGCACACAACTGCCTTTGATGTGAATGCAGAAAGCTGGAAAACATTTGCTCGTGTATTTCTCTTCATACATATATAGTTATTTGGAGGCTTACATTAGTGCTGAAGCATCGTTCCACTAAAGAGTGGATATATTAATCGGGTTATATAATTATGTGTATTTTACGTTATGGTTTTTATAAGGTATTCACAGGAGTTGCATGTTTAATGGCTCAAATATTTGACATTAATGTTGAGTGGTATTTTGAGGGGAAAAATGAGAAAAATGTTGTTCTCTTGATTGTGTGTGTTTATACTCATGTGCATGTGTGTTGTGTGTTTGATATCTACGGTCTAGTTTGTTAGATTATGGAAAATTACAGGTTACTGACACTATCATATATTTTGATATACAGTGTTTGGCTCTGATTGTTAAAGAAAAAAAGTTAAATGAAATAAAATGAAAATAAACACACCATTGTAAATGCTTGTACTTATATTGGGAATTTGATTGTTTACAATCCAAGGGGCATTGCCACAAGAGTCTCATTATTACTTCATTGGCCACAGCAGTGAAATTCAGCAGAAGGCAGTTCTGTCTTGGATGCCATCCAAAGGAACTGAGCAGGTGGAGATCCAAAGGTGACCTCACCTCTAAGGCAGCTTGAGAGTGTGCACTCTAAGGACAGCCATGAAGAAATGCCCCTGTGTGTTAATAACAATCAGGCAAATACAGCTTCTCTTCTGGAGACGAACGTGATGAGCTGGGCAAAAATGGAACATCAAATCCTGTGATGCAAGAAGCATATCATGAAAGGTTGTGCCAAGTCATTCAGAAATAATCGTGATACAGGCAAATGTGGGCTGCCTGCCAGTGTGTGAGCACGAAGAATTTCTATTTTGGTTATGTTGACGGGAGGCAGTGGCTTGTGCAAAAGTGTGTTAAGTATTGTAACATTCTTAGCTTATTGCAGAAAATTGTATGAGCAATGAGCTCTTCAGGCAGTGTGCCTAAAGTGGGAATACTATATAGCTATAAATGGAGATGTGGATATAGACACAGATGGCTGTTCCTTATTCAGGCTGACCTGGAATTCTCCTGCATCCTCCCCAGACTCCAGTGCTTGGGTGGTTTTTGTAATCACTCGGAATATTGGCTAAAGAATCTGATGCTTTACAATTCCTCGTATCTTCACTTCGGAAGTAGAAATAACCGGCCCTCCGGGAACCAGGACTGAGGTCTGATGAAGCCAGATTCCATGCACACCAGCTGCATAGGCCCTATATTTAAAAACAATGCGTAGCTGATGTTTCTAATTGTATACAAACTGATGTAATTTGGTCATAATAAGAGACTGTTTTAAGCTATATTCCAACAAAATTTAAAAAGGAGAGGGAAAAACGTTCACAGATTAGCCTGCAAAGTGTAAAGTATAAAGCAGAATTACTTCTTGTAGTAAAGAAAAATTACTAAAATTGGTTATTGCTATTGTGATGGTGATTAAATGCCATCTAAAATAATGTAGTATTCAGAGGTCACTGCTTGTTCACGTTTTGACACTTCGGTTTTCAGTCTAATCGTCAGTTGTCGAATTGGTGGTGGTTGTCTTCATTAAGAAACATCAGTACATCAAGGTGGTGCTGATTGAGCCTGGCAAAGTCATAGATTGTGGTCTTCTCCCTGCCTGTGTTTCTGTGACTGATCATTGGGTATTTAATACCTTTTTTAGCCCCTGTGAGGATAATTAAAGAAATTAGTTGGTTGTAAACTAGTGATAACAGAGATACAACTTCCCCATTTTCTGATTGTCGATGGACTTTAGCCTGTTGATGTATTTCTCCTGTGAAATATATCAGCAGATATATTAATTAACATATATATATACACACATATATTCAATTTCTTTCAGTGTTTTGGTGCATTTGATTCCAATGCTGCATAATAACATTGTATATGTATATATATGCACACACAGTGTATTGTATGTACACTCTAGTACATACAAATATACTTGTGACAAGTGAATGTGTATTCATGCTGCTACGCTTAAAACATTTTTTGTTTTGGCTAATCCCACAAGGAATGTCCAGAGATTAAATTGAGGGCCCTATTTAATAGGAAATTCTTTAAAAATTTTATACAGTATTTAAATGTACTCACACCAAATGGAAAAAAAGTCAGCCTGATTATATCAATGCCTCCATCATCACTGCGGGATTCATATCTGATCAGCTGGCTCATGGACCTGATTTCAGTATGGGCAGTTTAGATAAATATGTCAGGCACAAGCTACCTCGATGAAGCAGAGAACTCTGCATCTCATTTTTCCCCCTGCAGTCAGTGTAGTTTTTCAAATTTTCAGTGAACTCAAAAAATGAGAAACACAGCCAAGTTCTAGTATAGTAAGTGATGTTCTGGCACCTTTGACTGTAAATCAGCGTCACAAAGACCTCATGGCAGCCTGAGCAAATTCTGTCCAAATAAATGCTGAACCGCAGCTTGGAGGTTCAGAGTTTTATATTTCATCGTAAGACTCATGAGGCAACTTGAATAATTCTGGATGCATAAGATGGACTTAGGGAAGTCCAGTTTATAAGTCAATTTGATGAATAAGTAGATCTTCTGGCCAAGGGAGTATGAAAATGTAGAAAACCCCAATACAAGTTTGAGATTTACCTGGTCAACCTACTTTGTGTTTGTTTAAAGAAAAGCAATCACTCACTGTTCCAAAATCCGTATCCGTTTTTTCTAGGAATGGAGTGACGAGGAAAGGGAAAGAACATACTAATGATAGTGTGAAATTATGTCGAGAGAGACAGATGGCGACTGTGGAACTGAGAGGCAGTCAGTTCCAGACACAAACCTGGAGAAAGAAGGAAGAATCCACAGAAATGTATGCCTAAGTGGTTATGATAGAAATGGAAGAGTTAAACCCCACAGCTGGGATTCTGAGCGTTAGGGACCTGAAGAAAGATGGAGTTGGTGTCGGGAAGGAGAGATGATGAAATATGGGACAAGGGGAGCGGTGAGGTTTTCATTCTGAGATAGAGGGACCTTGAGTTGATGGCTGAGTATTCAGGTGGGACCCGAACAAAGCCTAGAGCTTTCCTTGGCTGGAGATACTAAGCTCATATTTGGCTATCGTTGTCATAGAGATAATACCTGAACACCGTGAGAGGCAGTGAGTTCTCTATGGAATGAGGGAATTATCTTCATTGAAGAGAAGAGGAGACATCTAAGGCACACACATGCCTTGGGAGGTGTTAACTATTGACTCAGAAATTGCTAGACAATTCAGACTTCTAGTTCACTAGTTTACATAAAACTCAAATATATTTTTCTGCTATTTAAAATGGAAATTCATTACAAAAGTAACCAGTAATAATGTTCTTTTTTTAAAAAAAAAAATTCAACAGCCGTGGAGCGCATCACTGAAAAACTAAAATTCAGTTATTATTGCCTCATTTGAAAGTGGGAAAGGATTAGGCAAACATCATTAGACTCTTTTAAAATTTGTGTACTTTTCATTTTCTTCCAGATTTTCAGTTGTTGGTTGTTTATAAAATCCAACTTATCAGAGTTTGGTATATTGAATATTTGATGGTAAAGGCAACTTCCTACATTTTAAAAATAGCACCCTGTTCGAAGCTATCATTATTCTTGTGTTTCACAAACCTTATCCCTTTACATTTTTATACCTCTGCCTGTCAGCATTTTTCTTTCCTTTTAGCATAATCCAGAATAATTCTGTGTTCCACTCTTGTGCTTTGTGACAAGAAAGCACTGCGTTTTGAGAGTGGCTGGACGGAGGTTAATTCCATGTCCGCATGGTAATAACCTGGGGACACCCGGGGATGATCACTTTCATTTGATCCCTCCTCTGATAAGGCTTCAAAGCAAATGGGCTGAGTGGAAAACAACATTATTCCGTAACTTTTCTAGAAGCTGCAGATGTTTTTTGAGAGACTCACGGAATTGAGACTCATATATTTTAGTGAAACATAATTCAAGCAGAAAAAGATCATTTAAAAACGTTTATGGCACTCACATTTGCTGCTTTTCTCCATTCAGCAGAAAAATAAGCTCTTTTTTTCTCTGTGCACACAGAATCTTTTAACTGAAAACTACACTCAGTATTTGTGTTGCAGCAGTGATGTTATCTGCTGGTCACTTTGCTCTGAAACAGAAGACATCTCCTGAAAGGAAATTTAAAGTTTCATTAAATCACTCACTAAAAAGGCATCAATAGATATCATAAATAGACACAAGTGAAGAGAAAGTAGATCCCCAAATGAAAAGTATCCTGATCATTAAAGTAACTTATATTCTTTATCTACTAAAATAACTCAAATTTGCAAAATTCTTAAATGTATGTAAAACCCACTGTGCATAGCCTTACTGCAGTTGTCACCTCAAAATTGTTACGATTTCCCAAATAAAACTGGAGAAAATGTTGTTATTAAATATGTAAATTTATATTTATTTATTATTTTAATGCATCAAAATATAAACTCCAAAATTTTCTATAGGATTCTGCAATTTTGTAATCAGAACTTATTCCCAATTTTAGAGCTATTTGCAACTGCTAGAACATAGCCCCCTTTTCAAGCTATTTTATGTCACAAATCCTATCTAAGGTGTTTTTGGTGGGGTAAACACTTAACAATTTAGGTGTATATCCTCCAAATACCCCTAAAGAAATATGATGCTGTCACTTCTGTTCAGTTTGGTCACCTGTGAAAATCCATTCATTCTGAGTATGGTGCAAAGACAAAGCCATAAACCCAAGTTGTATTTAGATACCTTTATAAGCCTCCTTTGTCCCCAAGATACAAGCTTCAGGAAAGAATTCCAAAAGCCATTGTACACTATAAAGTAAATCAACTCGATTATGGCCATTTCCACCATCCAAGAGGAAATCCTTCTTTTCATCTTTGGGATCACTATAATCACTTTTGACTTGGGCCTGTTATTTAAAGATACACAATTTCATAAAGGTGTCATTTAGAAATTTCTAGGAAAAGTATATTGCTTTAAAAGGATGAGAATGATTTTGTTTTGACCATCTCTTGAAACTACTGGTAAAAGTCAGTTTCAGATAATATTCGGATAATATTCCCATTCCTGCCATGTCACTTAAGTCATGTTATTGTGCCCTCAATAAAGTTTATTTAATATCCCTTAGTTCTCTCTAAACTTATAGTGGAAAAGCAACCAAAAAAAAAAAAAAAAAAAAAAAAAAAAAAAATTCTCTCAAAACCCAGGGATTCAATCCAAAATTTTTATAATAAAAAAAAAAGTCTTGGTATATATTTAAGTAAAATAGTTTAGAGGGACACAGAG
>NC_045435.1:26162210-26214711 GCF_002776525.5 Piliocolobus tephrosceles | reverse complement strand
AAAGTCTTGGTATATATTTAAGTAAAATAGTTTAGAGGGACACAGAGTTATTAGGCATCAATATTTGCTTTAAAAAGGCCGTATCTTATAGAATTGTGGTTCATTGTTTTTAAGGGGGTTACAGACTTCTTTGAGTATAGAGATAGAAGTTATACTAATAAAAGTTATACATGATAATAATGCTTACACTAGTAGGGAACAGTTATTGAGTGCTGTGCACTCAGCACATGGAAAAATCACATTCAGTCTTCTCAGCAATGTTATTCGGCTGATACTGCTATGTTTTATAGATAGGGAAACAAGATGCAGAGAAGGTAAGACATTTGCATGGGTTCATTCACACTTCTTTTCAGCGTTGGAACAAGAGAAATTTCAAGTCAGTCCTCCTACTGACATCTGATTTATATTAACTACCAAAAATATTCTTTATCGTTTCTTAAAAAGGAACATGCACATATCTGCACAAAATTTCACATCCAGTGCTGGCCGTGCCATCCCTTACCTCCATTCCACATAAACCAATCCATGGTTTATGAGTCGTATTTTTAAAATAATGGAGTAATGCAATGGAGATTTGCATCTTAGGCCAAATTCTGTAGTAGATGAATATTGATTAGAAATAAACAAGCCTAAAATCAGTCATTGTGTGCATCCGTTGGACATGATGCAACTAATGCATTTGGCTCATGAAAGCTATAATTTTTTGGGTCGTGATTTAGCCATTATTACTTTAAGAAACTATTGGATTGTAATCTTATTTTCCATCTGTCTTTTAAAAATCCTTTATATACTTATATAGCAAAAGAAGTTTGTCTGAAATTTCAAATAGGATCATTGAATCTCAATTTAACTTTATTATGAAATATTTTGGGGTACAGGAAAGTTTATCAAGAGTTCCAGACAAATGTATTAACTAAGTATTTAACAAAGCTTAGCACACACATGTGTACAATGTCATTGCTGGTGGGAATAGTGTTTTCTAGACATTGACACTGGGTCCTTTGGCATCTTCAGTTCCTAAGATTAATGCTACTGCCACAGAATTTTCAGAATATAGAAATAGAAGGAAATAGAATAGAACGCCAAAGTGATACCACTCCATTCAGAGTTTAGTTAAGTAGAATCCCCTTTTCTGGAGATCAACCCATAGTCTTCATTAAATAAATGCCAGTGGTTTTTAGAAAATTAAACATTATTAGACAATTTAATGAGTTTTGAGATTGTTTCATTGCATCACCTTTTGTAAAGTCAAATGCAATTTCAAACCACATCAAAATATTATAAATATGATAATAAGAAGCCAGACTTTAAAGCTATCTTCCTGGAATAGGGATTGTTTTTGTCATTGTAAGGTAAATTTGCATAAGCCATGAAAACCTCCGATTGGGCAGTAAATCACACTTTAAAGAATACCTTCAACCATGTAAGATGTAGCAAATTGATTTGAAATAGTATTGGATGAATATCCAGGTTAATACATTGGCTCCTCACTGAATTGTTGGAAATGAATTTATAAAGTAGAAGAGTAATTTGTTATTTCTCAGGAGGAAAATCACCCCTAACAGTTTTCTAGAAACTTTCAGATTAGGGGTTTCAAAATTTATCTTCAATATTATATATACATGTGTATATATGTGTGTATTTTTTTAAAAATGTACCTTGTGTTCATAAATTTAAATTGCTACTCATTATGCTTTCTTTTAGATATGTCTGTTACGATATCATTAATGTGACAGCCATAAAGAGTGTGATCATGCTACGGAACAATGAGACTGTAGCAATTTACTCTTCCACTGACCTCCATTTGGGGATAAATAGTACAAAAAACCAGTTTAGGTAATTGCTTAAGGTGATATAACTAACCATATATTGGTCCAGATAAAAAGCCAAACCAAAAACAACTGAAACCTAGTGCTTGGGATTTTCTAATAATATTTTAGACTTTCAATATTTGGGTAAGAAGACGAGGTGATAGAGAAGAAAACGTCATCCCGAAAACAGAGCTTGGACCGGCAGCTAAGACAACTATACCCTTCTAGTTTCAGTTTTGGGAAAGAAACTTCAGTTCTTTAGTACTCTGTTTTTCCTCCTCATCTATAAAATAAATATGTCCACACACTGGGATCTGTCGGGAGCAGCATGGGGAGTGATAGCATCAGAATAAATAGCTAATGCTTACGGGGTTAATACCTAGGTGATGGATTGACAGGTGCAGCAAATCACCATGGCACGTTTACCTATGTAACAAACGTGTACATCCTGCATATGTATCCCAGAACTTAAAATGTAAAAAATAGATATGTCACTATTCTATATATATATATGAATATATACATATATATGTATTCATGGAGTCATAGGAATGTTATACATACGTGTGTATATATATACACACACATATAGACACACATAAATAAGAATGTGTGTATGTGTGTGTGTATATATATGTATATTCTTATTTGTCCACCTTTGGTCTGGTTGCCTTCAGCTTCTGACTCTTACTGTCACACATCAAGCCTGCACTCCCCGTGGGTGCTGAAGCTCTATCTGTCGCTGGGGCCCGCTTGGCTCAGACATTCAGTGGCTCAATTTTGATGTGGGCAGCCAGAAAATTGAATAGCATTTTAAAAATGTGGTTAAGACTAAGCTGATAAAGGCACTGAATAACATGCAGTAGTGGAGGGAAAATAACAGGGGAAAAAGTATTCTAATTTTCATATTTTTAGCAATTTCTGTTAATGGTAGATAAGTAGAGACCTGAAATACAATTGTGAAATTCAAGTTTGAAAGTTTTATGAATCTTTATTACTTACCTTCACCTGAAAGATCAACTCATTCACACTAAATAAGGAAGGAAATTTTAAAGATCTTTGCTGAATGCCGAAGGTTTTATTTTACATAATTAATGACATATCTATTTATTTTTTACATTTTATTTTATTTTAAGTTCTGGGATACATATGCAGGATGTACACATTTGTTACATAGGTAAACGTGCCATGGTGATTTGCTGCACCTGTCAATCCATCACCTAGGTATTAACCCCATAAGCATTAGCTACTTATTCTGATGCTATCACTCCCCATGCTGCTCCCGACAGATCCCAGTGTGTGGACATATTTATTTTTAAGAAAACTATCCAATATAGCCAGTTAGTCTTTGGTTAAAAAGATTTGTAGAGCCTTTCATTTACTGACAATATGGATAAATTTTAAAGAAATTTAGGAATAAATTCCTAAGCTATGTTTTCAGTCTTCTAAATCATTGTTAACTTTTGGAGGGTTTTCTAAGAATTCATGTGATATCCATTGCTTTTGACAGCAGATACAAGACCTATAAAGGCCAACTTTTGTAATCTATATGTTTATCGAAAGTATGAACAGTAATCTAAAGTATGTATTTTTTAAAAAATGTACCTTGTGTTCATAAATTTAAATTGCTACTCATTATGCTTTCTTTTAGATATGTCTGTTGAGATATCATTAATGTGACAGCCATAAACAGTGTGATCATGCTATGGAACAATGAGACTGTAGCAATTTACTCTTCCACTGATCTCCATTTGGGGATAAATAGTACAAAAAACCAGTTTAGGTAATTGCTTAAGGTGATATAACTAACCATATATTGGTCCAGATAAGAAGCCAAACCAAAAACAACTGAAATCTAGTGCTTGGGATTTTCTAATAATATTTTAGACTTCCAAAATTTGGGTAAGAAGAAGAGGTGATAGAGAAGAAAAAGTCATCCCGAAAACAGAGCTTGGACCCGCAGCTAAGACAACTATACCCTTCTAGTTTCAGTTTTGGGAAAGAAACTTCAGTTCTTTAGTACTCTATTTTTCCTCCTCATCTATAAAATAAGGGTTTGTAAAAGGACCTCTGATAGCTTAATCTCCTGTTTTCTGGATCTGGAAAGCGAGGTCACAGAGATGTCGCAGGGGTGCTATTTTGTACAACTGGAAACTTTCAGAATCAAGACTGCCTGTTGAGTTTGACAAACCTCTTTCATCCTTGTCAATTCCCTTTCACACTATAAGCCCTGTAATTTTAGGACACTGAAAAGTTATTTTGAAATTTTCTAAAAAGTAAGTAGTATTTCCAGGTCTCAATTTTGATTTTGTTTCAAATTTAGACTTATTAACATGGCACCGCTGTGCTTCCAGAAGGAATAATAACCTTAAAAGTTTATTTAGACCAATGGCAAATTAGGAAATCTCCTGAGAGAGTTTTAGTAAAGTTCAAGTGGATAAAATGGCCTTCATGTTTTCCAAACATTGACCTTCTCAACATATCCTATCACATCACTGGACCTCTAGGAAAAAAAAAAAAGTTATCTCATAATACTTTTCTATTCCCTTCTCCTTCATAAGCAAAGTAAGCTGGAATTTAATCATCATGAAGAATTCAAGGATGGAAAAGTTGTTATGGACAGACTTGATGGATTGATGGAGTGATTCATTAACTCCATTTCATTGCAGATTACCTTAGCTCACTAATCAATGTAGATAGCATTTGCAGTGGCACTGAGTTATGTTTCTTTCAGTGAAGGAAATTTTGAATTGGATATATTTTTGACTAAGGATAAATAGTAACAACTCTAATTCTTTGGAAATCTAATGTAAAGCTATCAGCCTGGCCCAGCTAAAATGTATCAAGCAATAAGGCATTAATGTAAGAATCACCCTCAACAAAGAAAAACTATTATCAATGGGATTATAGAGTTTTGCGGGCTAAATTTTGGAAGTAAATTCTGGAGTTGGAGTATTTGTCATGTTTTGCAGGAGGAGAAAAAATATTACACTGAATTCTTACTACCCATACTGGTGATCCATATATATGATTCTTCTAAACCACCCTTTTTTGTTTTGTTTTGTTTTGTTTTTTTTTTTGAGACGGAGTCTGGCTCTGTGGCCCAGGCGGGAGTGAGCGGCGCCATCTTGGCTCCCTGCAAGCTCCGCCCCCCGGGTTCCCGCCATTCTCCTGCCTCCGCCTCCCGAGGAGCTGGGACCACAGGCGCCGCCACCACGCCCGGCTAGTTTTTTGTATTTTTTTTAGTAGAGACGGGGTTTCACCGTGTTTGCCGGGTGGTCTCGATCTCCTGACCTCGTGATCCGCCCGCCTGGGCCTCCCAAAGTGCTGGGATTACAGGCCTGAGCCACCGCGCCCGGCCTCACCCGCTCTTTATAGCGTTGATGTCCTGATCTACCTGTTACAAATGAGGCCTGAATGTGAACTGATCAGTAACCTGTGTTCTTTATTTGTACCACACCGCCTCGTTCCTATTGTGATACGTCAGGAAACCTTCACCTTTTCATGGAGTGCTTCTGTCTCTGGTATCAGCAGGTGGCTCTGATCACATTCAGAACTGAAGTAATCCTGGAGAATCTTCCTAGGTTAATTTTATTTATATCATTTTGAGGAACAATATTTTGTTAAAACAGACATAGTTATGGCTAGAACATACTGTGACATACATTTTTAAGAGAGAAAAATGAACACTGAATAGAAATTTTGCTGGAGGAAGTATATTCCACACCCTGTCCCTAATTTGCTGAGAACTTCTGCCCTCAGAAAAATTTAGAGCAGTTTGAAATACTGCGGTTTGAAATACTCCGCTTGACTTGCGGAGGGACTAATAGTTGATAGGGCTATCCAGTTTGTAAAAGAAAAATAAAACTTGGTTCTAGGAAATACTATACTCCAACTCAATGAGGCAGAAGTATTTACTTTGTAACTCGCGAAATGAAATCAACAAGTATTCTAGGTGCATTTTCCACTTTTGTTATATTATGTGATTGAAATCTCTTCCTGAAAACAGATGTTCTCTGGCACTCACTCAAAGTGAGCAGTTACTGACTAAAGAAAACTGAACTATACTCATGAATTGTAATTTATACTTCACATTCAAAAATTTGAAGTGCTAGTATACCACTCAACTTTTTAAAATATCAAATATTTTATCAAAAATCATTACAAAATCATTGTTTTGAGAGTCTCTGAGAAGCAGAAATAATCCATTATGCAAATTAAGCTGCTTAGAACATTATTCACAGATGCAGGTGCATCTGCCTGGCTCACTTGATGACGCTGTGGAATGCTACATCTAACCAGGTCTAAGGGCGTGATCTTCCGGTGAGCATGGACAAGATGCAGCGTCTTGGAATCTTTCACTGGTAATTTCTGATGCACCGTGTTCACTATGGAGACTAAGAATCTGGTGGCTGGGTCAGGTGGCTCATGCCTGTAATCCCAGCACTTCCGGAGGCCGAAGCAGGAGGCTCGCTTGAGGCCAGGAGTTCGAGACCAGCCTGGCCAATATGACGAAAACCCATCTCTACTAATAATACAAAAAATTAGCCAGGTGTGGTGGTGCCTGCCTGTAGTCCCAGCTGCACAGGAGTCTGAGGCAGGAGAATCGCTTCAACCTGGGAGACGGAGTTTGCAGTGAGCGGAGATCCTGTCACCGCCCTCCAGCCTGAGCCACAGAGCAAGTCTCTGTCCAAAAAAAAAGAAAAAATCTGTATTTTAAATATCTTAGTGCTCACTTTGGCAACACATATACCAAAATTGGAGCAATACACAGAAGACTAGCATGCCCTGGGCCAGGATGACATGCAAATTCATGAAGCATTAGAAAAAAAAAAAAAAGCCAGATGATTCTGATGCAGGCAGTCAGAATCAGGCTTTGAAAAACAAGGAAAATGTTTTCTGCTGAAATTATGACTAGCAACGTTCATGTGATGCATTTTATTGAAATCAGCTTTGGCTGGGTGTGGTGGCTCACACCTGTAATCCCAGCACTTTGGGAGGCCAAGGCAGGTGAATCACAAGGTCAGGAGTTTGAGACCAGCCTGGCCAACATGGTGAAACCCCGTCTCTACTAAAAATACCAAAAAATTAGCTGGGCGTTGTGCTGGGCACCTGTAATCCCAGCTACTTGGGAGACTGAGGCAGGAGAATCGCTTGAACCTGGGAGGTGGAGGTTGCAGTGAGCCAAGATTGCACCACTGCACTCCAGCCCGGGTGACAGTGCCAGACTCTGCCTCAAAAAAAAAAAAAAAAAGTAATCAGCTTTAAAAGAGGGCTTTGGAATTAGCCTAGGTGCCATGTCCATTCTTTACTTGGTCCTCCATTCGTTTCTAAAGAAGCCTGGCGCATTTTGGATTAAAGGTCATGAGTTCTAATTCTGCTTCTCCTATCTATTCAATTATGGACAATTTACGTCACAATTTCACAACTTATTTTCTTAGACAGTAAAAATAAACATTTGGATGTTCATCTTTAGGACCTCTGACCAATTTTAATTATCTTTATCATTATAAAAGAAAGAGTGAATATATATATATGTATCTATATACACACACATATATATATACATTTACAGAGAGAGATAATTGAATAAATTATTTTAATTAAAACTTGACTGATTGCCCAATTAATAATTGAGATATTAAAAGATGCGAGACATGATATCAGCCACAAGTGAAATTAGAATTGTAGATAGTTATTTTCATACATCGCTTAGCATATCTGTTCAAATAGGAGTCTTGAATAATTTCTCATTATATGGGCAATATTAACGTTGCTGTCAAACTAATTTTCATTTGAAATCTGTAGAAGAGATATTTATACATTTATAAATTTATTTTTAAAATAAATTTAAATTAAAAATGAACTTTGTAATGGAAAATGATAATCAGGTACTCTTGAGCAGGGTGGGCAAAAACCTTGGTAAATATTTTAAGCTTCACATGCTATATACGTTTTCTTTGTTACCTCTTCCTCCTCCTCATCCCCCTTCTCTTCCCTCTCCTCCTCCTCTTCTTTTAAAAGCATTGTTAGCTCAGAGCCACACAAACACTGGTGTGCGCAGTGCTTATCAAACGGTATTGTGCATACAAACACCTGATGAAGAGAGGGGAATCTTGGTAAAGTGCAGATTCAGATCTGAGATATGCGGGTTGGGGACTGAGATCCTCCATTTCTAATGTGCCTTCAGATCATGCTTCTGTTGCTAGCCAAGGGGCTCGCACTTAAGATTCCCGAAATGTTGAGGTTGAGCTGCTTCATGGCACTTCATGTGACAAACAACCCCCACGCCCCCTTACTGTTCTGTTCTCAGTCCCCAGTGAGTTTTGCTGACAACTCAGCTTTGTTTTTTGACCAAATAATGGAGTTGTTTTAGCCAATAACACAGAATACCCAGTAGTTTGGTGCTCCTTGGTAATCTTAAAGGCCCACCCTCTTTGGGAATGTGATGAAAGTTACACCCCCCAGCCCACACCACCACTGCTGCCTCCCCTTTACACAATATTACTAGTTTCCACACAGTTTTAAAGAATCCAAAGACTTATGCATTGAGTCCATCTTAAAGACCACTGCTATTGTTATGTAATGTCTGAATTTAAGGAAGCTCAGAATGAATCCCCATATTTTTAATAACATCGTAAAACTTAGATTGTAGCTGTATTTTTGCATATCTATGTCTGTCTTTCTAATGTATTTTTCTCTCTGTCTCTCTAATCTACCTATCTGGCTGGCAAGACTGTTACAGTTCACTTTATGTCCTAATGATCTATTGCAGGCCTGATGATTTCATTATAACCTAAAATTATAAATGAAGAAAATAACGTTAACTGTTGTTAGGAGAGAGGACAAATTGTTACACACCTTTTATTAAACTTGTTCACAGTGCTCTTTTATCTATCAATTTTTAAAAATTGCTTGAGATATAATTCATATTCCACAAAATTCACCCAAAGTATACAATATAATAATCTTTATTACCTTCACAGAGTAATGCAACCGTCACCATAATTAATTTTAGAATATGTTCATCATCCCTAAAGAAATCCCATCCCCACTGGCAGCACCTTCCCAGGCCACCCTCATTCCCCACTTCCATACCCCAGCCCTAGGCAAGCATTAATCTGCATTTTACGTCCATGGATTTCCTACTGTGGGCATTTCATATGAATGGAATCGTACAACATATGGTCCATTACAACTAGCTTCTTTCACTTATTTTTTCAAAGTTCATCTATGTTGCAGCATGTAGTATTAATACTTCATGTTTAAGGCTGAATAATATTCCATGATATGGATATGGCATATTTTATTTATCCATTCATCATGGACATTTATTTCGTGGATTCATTCTTTGTTATCCATTCAGTTGGTAGACATTTGGGTTGTTTCTACTTTTTTGGCTATTGTGAATTATATTGCTGTGAATATTCATGAGTGAGTTTTGTGTGGATGTGTGGTTTCATTTTGGGGTGATATATATCTAGGAGTGAAATTGCTGGGTCATTTGGTAACTACATGTTTGACATTTTGAGGAACTTCCAGATTGTTTTCCAAAGTGACTGTACGATTTAAATTCACACCAGCGATGGATGAGGTTTTCAGTTTTTCCTCACCCTTGACAATACTTGTTATTTTACATTGCTTTGATTATATACGTCCTAGTGGGTGTGAAGTGTATTTCATTGTAGTTTTGTTTTGCATTTATCTAATAGCTAATGGTGCTGAATATTTCTCTATGTGGTTATCGCTATTTGTCTAACTTCTTTGTCAAATTTGTCTAACTACTTATTCTAATCCTTTGCCTATATTAAAATTTGATTATTTATATTTTTACTGAGCTATGAGTTCTTTATATGTTCTAGATATAAATCCATTGTTAGGTATATGATTTGCATATTTTTTTTGATTCTCTGGGTAGTATTCTTTCAAGCACAAGTATTTAAAAATTTTGTAATGTCCAGTTTCTCCCTTTTTTTCTTCTGTTGCTTGTGCTTTTGCTATCATATCCAAGAAGCCATCACCTAACTCAAAATCATGAAAACTTGCCTCTCTAATTTCTTGTAATCATTTCGTAGTTTTACTTTTTATATTTAGGTTGTAGATGTTCTTTTATGTTTTTATTAAAGTAGGAGTAAAATTACTAGATGAGTGTCCTGACGTGACAGTACTATAATCTCTAGGTAACATAGTTTACATATATTGTAATGATAAATGAGTAACATTCTTTGTGTGCTCATTGGACATACTGGATTTTACATCTTACTGCTAAATAGCCTAACTATTTTGTCACTTTTTCTTTTATAAATCAATTATTTTATATTTTATTTAGTAAGTATTCGTGTATTTCAGGTCTTATTCAGCCCTTATCCAGGCCTACTGCCTAATAAGTTAGGGAACAAGTTGATATAGTAAATAGTACGCTAGTAGCATGGATGATTTACTTGCTTACTTTTAATAGTAGAACAGTTTTTGCAGTAGGGAGAATGTAGGTCACGGTGCATAGGGAGATTAAAGGAGAACAAAGAGGCTATCTAAACAGATGATTGTAACCTACTATATGCCTGTTACATGAAAAGTGACATAAAACTCTTGATATATTTTAGGACCAGAGTCTATGGCTATATATCCAGACATTTACGTTGAGAATATGTTTCTGATTTGTAAGCTACTTATATTGAGCCACTCATACTTAAAAACTTTGGGGTCTTTCTTGATTATGAATTTAAAAATTCCTTGTTACTTTTATATTCTGTAAATTCCTCATTGCTTTAAGACCCAGTACTCATGCTCTATAACCTTTATTATTGTGATGCATACTGTAATTACCTATCTAGATGCTTTGGATCTCTTCAGTTTTTTAAAAAATTTCTGACCTGTGGACCATAAATTACTCTTTTGCTTTAGATATCTAACACTTGTAATGTATACATTCTTTTTTGGTCTAATGTGATTTAAAAAAATAGTCAGCAACTTTTGATAGTTAATCCTCTTCAAATAAAAAAGTTCATTTAAGACTGAATTAATTTCCCTTTAATACATTAAAATATGTATTTTCAATTAATATTGAGCGTGAACTGAGGTAACATTGAGAAGTAAATATTACTGCTATCTATTGAAGAGAAA
This sequence comes from Piliocolobus tephrosceles, assembly GCF_002776525.5. NCBI lineage: Eukaryota > Metazoa > Chordata > Mammalia > Primates > Cercopithecidae > Piliocolobus > Piliocolobus tephrosceles. The sequence goes on along the minus strand of NC_045435.1, from coordinate 26,203,777 downwards.
TGTGCTCATGTTAGGTGATTGGTTGGAAAGTCTTATATAAGAGCACACTTTTAAGAAGTGCTTATCTATATAATCATTATGTCCCCATATATGGTGATTCCTCTCAGCGTCTCCTTTTTATTTACTTGGAGCAGCTGGTAGAACGTTTTCATGAATAATGGTAATTGACACCATATAAATGAAAAATATCAACAGATCCTTGTCTTCCTATTTCTTTTCTTTTCTCTTTTTTTTTTTTTTTTTTTTTGATGGAATTTTACTCTTGTCGCTCAGGCTGGATTGCGGTGGCACTATCTTGGCTCGCTGCAACTTCTGCTTCCTGGGTTCAAGAGATTCTCCTGCCTCAGCTTTCCCAGTAGCTGGGATTATAGGCGTCCACCACCATGCCCGGCTAAGTTTTTACATTTTTAGTAGAGATGAGGTTTCGCCATGTTGGGCAGGCTGTTCTCAAACTCCTGACCTCAGGTGATCTACCCGCCTCGGCTGCCCAAAATGCTGGGATTGCAGGTGTGAGCCACCGTGCCCTGCCTCTCTTCTGATTTCTTACACCCCTTATGGCCCCACTTGTATTGCATTCACAGGGAAGTCATTGGTACAATCTCTCTCTCTTTGTACTGTGTATGGTGATATACCAAATTCTGTCAAGCATTTCGATATGGTGTATTTTTCCTTCTTCTTTTCTACCTAAACCATCATTTCCCAAGGTCAGGTTCTTTTTATTTTTCTCTTGAACTATTTAAGTAAATTGCAGCTGTCTTCATGTCTCCATTGCTCCCCCTTATTGATAATGCGGACTAAAAATATCTTTCAATTATACCGATAGTCATGTCACTGCTCCCTTAGAAATCTGGAAGCCGTGTAAAATAACATCACACTCTCCTGAACACGGTACAAAGCCCGTTGTCTCAGGCTCCAAGGCTGCCTCAAACCTTTCCCTGCCATATCAGCTTCCTTCCTGATTATGAAACGTACCATGCACATAACTCTCATTTCTTTGTCTTTTTGCTGATGGTATCTCTTGACATGATGCTTTTTTCTTTTAGTTGTCATGTTTCATTCTTTACAGCTCCATCTAAATATAATTATTTTTGGGGAAGAGATCTCTTATGCTTAATTTAGGGTTAACTTTAAAATGTATTTCTTTCTGCCTATAGTGCATTTCTTACATACCTCTATGCAGCATATTACATTTTAACATACGGATTTATACTTGAGCTCTTCAATCAAAGACACCTGAGTTCAAAAGCCTGCCTCTACTGCTTGCTTCATCTACACATTTCTGGGCAACTGACATCATTTACTAAGCCTTTGCCTCATCTGTGAAATGTAGATAATATTTGTACATAATTTGCAGGTCTCTTTTTGTGTTAGTCTGATAACACATTGGCAGCACATTAAATGATATCTATGTGTGTCTTCTAGGTGCTTGCTTAGGTGACTTTCTTCCTCAGTATATAACAAGCACTCTGAGGACGGGAAATTAGTGTTACTCATCTTAGTACCCATGCTGATCCCAGAACAAGAACGTCTCTTGTCCTCTTTTACTTCTGCTTGTCATGATTCATGGAACACATTAAACCTAAGTCCTTTGAGTTAACATATTAATTTATTGGTAAATTGCCACATTCTACAAAGGAGTTGAGATGACTTATGAGATGCATACACAAAACGAAACATAAAATACTATTCAATTGAATAATTGAAGAGTTTAATTTCACCATCAGGAACCTCGGTGAAACGGAAGGTTGAGATAAGGAAATGTTAACGCTTGCCTTTATTCTGTCCTGTTTTGCAGGATCGCGTCTTCGCCAGGAAGACTTCCCCCCGCGGATTGTGGAGCACCCTTCTGATGTCATCGTCTCGAAGGGAGAGCCCACGACTCTCAACTGCAAGGCGGAGGGCCGGCCAACGCCCACCATTGAGTGGTACAAGGATGGGGAGCGAGTGGAGACTGACAAGGACGATCCCCGGTCCCACAGGATGCTTCTGCCCAGCGGATCCTTATTCTTCTTGCGCATCGTGCATGGGCGCAGAAGTAAACCTGACGAAGGAAGCTACGTGTGTGTTGCAAGGAACTATCTCGGTGAAGCAGTGAGTCGAAATGCATCTCTGGAAGTGGCATGTAAGTGAACCTAGTGAACCTCATATGCACATTTACTTTTATTTATTTCAAGTAAGTTTCGATGCGTTCCCATAGACGCTAAAACCTAAAGAATCCATCAACACATTGCATGATTTTACTTGGTCTTCTTCAAAGAAGTCTGGTCAAGATAGTATCAAGCCAGGGTGTTGTAGTCAATTTGTTTATGTGAAATCAAGACGGCCAATATGTTATTATAAGAAAACACAGAGACAATGAGGCTGTTCATACTTAAGATATGAATTATTAATGAAAGACATAATCAGGTATTACAGTTGGCTCTGTTAAAATGAAAAGTTGATGTGCAGCATGACACCAAACACAAGGCATACATGCAATATCGTACCTATGTCTGTCATCAATTTATGTATAATTATTGATAAACACACCCTGCCACACACATATAAATATATACATTAACTTCGAAATCCAACTTTTATCAGCAACATTAAAAAGAACCTATTCTTTTATTCTGTAGATTATACCTACTCTTCCAATTCAGGAATTATTACCTTAGGTGTGGCGAGGAGAATACCCCAACAATAACAGCAGTTATACTTTATTTATTTACTTATTCACTTAACGCTCATCGGAGAGGAGGTCTGCCGTCTGCGCGAACAGAATGTTCATGTTTGGGAGGGTTTCTCACTTCTACTCAATCTTGGTGATCAAAATAGCTAAGGACTTGCCTTACTGTTGGTGTTTTTATATATTTATTTCCTCATCAAATAGCGCAAATAGCAGTGGTAAATCAAGATGTCAGTGTTTTCCATCGGTTTAAACACTGACTCCGTAACTTCATGGATGATTTTCTAGACAAAATTAAAAATAGGAGGCGGAGGCAGGAGAATGGCGGGAACCCGGGGGGCGGAGCTTGCAGGGAGCCAAGATGGCGCCGCTCACTCCAGCCTGGGCCACAGAGCCAGACTCCGTCTCAAAGGAAAAAAAAGGCAACAATTATGCCTTAACATCTTTGCACTCTTCAGCTTCCTTGTTGTCATGTACATCTTCAAAGATAAGAGAATTGGGAGATTTCAGGATGCTGGAGTCTTAGCTATATAGCTATATATATTTTCTCCTACATCATAGCTCATGGACTCATGTCTTTCTTTTGGTAAACAAAATTGTACTTTTCTGTTTTTTGAGACAGAGTCTCCTGCTATCACCCAGGCTGGAGTGCAATGGCGTGACCTCGGCTCACTGCAACCTCTGCCTCGCGGGCTTAAGCAATTCTTCTGTCTCACCCTCCCAAGTAGCTGGGATCACAGGCACTGCGCCCAGCTAAGTTTTGTGTTTTTAATAGAGACCGGGTTTCACCGTGCCGCCCCGGCTGGTCTTGAACTCCTGACCTCAGGTGATCCACTCGCCTACAATTTCTTACATAACTATTCCAGTGACGTTTTTCGTTCTCAGCCATCTACTTCTGATTTATAGTTTCTGCTAAGAAACCTGGAACCCACAAATTCTGGAAATGTTTAACTCCAATAGGAAAAGACTAGGAGAATCCTAAGACCCATATTTTTTATTTTTTGTGCAGTGCCTTGAGATACGAGCATTAGGACTTTAGCTAACAGTGGGATTTTGTACTGGCCACCAAATAGTTTTTAATGAAATTTGAAATACACACACACAAATTCAAGAATGCAAATATCCATGCCTGTTCCATTTTTGTTTTGAAATATCTAATTTTGGAAATTTTTCAAACATATTGAAGTACTTCAATACTAAATTTTATTGATGTTTACTCCAACAGACCCTTTTATGGTGAATATGATTGTCATTATTCTCCCATTTTCAAGATAAAGAAAATGATGCACCAAAAGTTTAGGTGACCAAGATTCAGACAATAAATTAATGGGGTTGCTAGACCAGGACCTGAATCTTCTAATTTTTATTTTTAGGGAATTGTGTCATATTTGAAGAAACACTCTAAATGAAATCTGTTCTTTTTTAATTACATAAAATTTAAGAAATTTTAATTTTTCAGAATTTAAAAAATTTTATCTACTCAGCAGCAAATAACCTATTTAAATCCTTAACCAAATTTTACTTTTCAAAATTAAAGTATATAAAATTGACCAGTCATTTTATTGTTTCATCTAAAAGAATTGCTTTCTTTTCTAATTGCATCATTAATAATGAATCAAACTGTTTCAGTGGGAATATTTTAAATCATGATTTTTGTGTGTGTGTAATGTGACAGTATTTTTTTTTAAATTTTGAGATAAGTGAGCTTTAAGAAATGCTTGAATTACTCATGACCTAGAGAGGAAAACAAGAAGGCTTGCAAATTGGATTAGGTAGTGAATAAAATTCCTTTTTCTAATGCCATGTCAACAGTTCATTCCATTTGAGGCATCACAAGGTCAAATAATATTCGTTTATATGTTGCTCATCTCTTTCCATTAACTCATCAGTCTTCTATCTTTCCTTATGTATTTCATAAAACATATTAATATGGAAATTTGGGTCAAAGCATTGTGATTTTTCAGTACCTATTGGTAACTAATGTGTATTTTTATAAAATGACAGAGGAACAGCTGTAGAGGAACAACTCCAGATTATGTTAAATTGGCCTTCATATTTTAGAAAACAACATAAATACTCATTGTGGTACATTCACTTAGTTTATTAATGGAAGGTGGATATCCACTGACAGAGGTGTTAAGGAATAGCAATGAAGACACATTCCAGTGTGTTCTCAAAGAGCTCACATTCTAGTTGGGATGACGAACATGTACATAAAGAGTTACTAAACTAAATAGACAAACAATAGAGCCTTTATAAAGACATGTAAAAAATACGATGCAAATCCGGAGGGAAGATATGCAATTCTTTCTAGACAGGTAAGTTTAAGAAATGATTCTAAAAGGATACATTATTTTAGCTGTGATTTAAGGTCATGTAAGAATGTCCCAGATGGAAATTGAAGTGAAAGACCATCCTGGTAGAAAGAATGGAAGCTTAAACGAACACTGCGTATTCGGAGGACTACCAGGTGTCTGGATATGAGGTTGGGGGCAGAGTAAATTGGAAAGGCAGGTATGTGCTGAATCAAAATCTAAGCTATTTTGTTATGAGAATAGAGAATCTTTGAAAGAGAATTGAAGATTGCGTTAAAGGTATGATGATTGAAGTCAGAGAGGCATTAACTGTCAAATAATTCAGAAAAGAGTTGATGCTAGATTCTGAACTGAACATAGCAGTGAAGATTGAAAGGAGGAAACAGTGGGAAACATTTAGGAATTATAAACTCTGTGACATTATGATCAGTTTGGAGGAGTAGGGGATGATTACTAGATTTGTTTTGTTTTGTTTTGTTTTTTGGCTGAATGACTGGCTATAGGGTGCTACCATCCATAGAGGTGGAGGGTAGGTAGGGGAGAGCTAACTCTAGGGAACAGAACAGTATGGTAAACTTTAGCTGTATTGTTTGACATACCAATGAAACAGTAAGCTTAAAATATCTCAAGTTTCATTAAAGAAACGGCTTCTGGAGTTGAGGGGAGAGGTCTTTCCGAGATAGGTGTGGAAGCCACGAAAGTATATAGAAGTGGATGTGATTGCCAGGCAGCCTGTGTTCAGGGCGCAGTTAATAAGAGCTGAGTCCAATCTCAGTGATCAGAACAGCAGTATTTAGTGGTGGTCAAGGCAAGAAATGCTCATGCAAAAGGGTCAGGCTCAGTACAAGTATCAGAGTGATAGAATATAGGCAGTGAAGTGGCAAGAATAACCGAGGAATACTTTAAAACATACTGAAAGTGTGGCCGCGTATGGTGGTTCACACCTGTGATCCCAGCACTTTGGGAGGCCGTGGATCACTTGAGGCCAGGAGTTTGAGACCAGCCTGGCCAACATGGTGAAACCCTGACTCTACTAAAAATACAAAACTTAGCCAGGTGTGGTGGCGGGCGCCTGTAATGCCCAGTACTCAGGAGGCTGAGGTGGGAGGATCGCTTGAACCTGGGAGGCAGAGGTGGCAGTGAGCTGGGATTGTACCACTTCTCTCCAGACTGAGTGACAGAGCGAGACTCTATCTCAAGCAAACAAGCAAACAAACAAACAAACCACAAGAGTACTAAAAGTGATTGACACAATGCAAATCCCAAATGATGGTCAAATAAACAGTACCTATGGGCTCTAGTGATGGGGACAGGGCACAACAGCTGAAAAGTGAGTAGTGGTGGGATGGAAGTAGCACATGCTGCCAGTTCTTTCCTAGAATGTAGTTCTGAATGGAGCATGGAGAATTAGAGCAGGGTACCTCAACCTCTGCATTACTGACATTTGGGATCAAAATTTATTAAGTGTGTGTGTTTGGGGTTGGGGGTGGGTCATGCTCTAGATTTTAAGATATTTAGACACATCTCTGGCGTTTGTTCACGAGATGCCAGTGGGATCCTCCCTAACCCTGTTGAGACAAACAGTGTGTCTCCGGACATTGGAAATATTCCCCAGGAGAGAAAGTCAGTTGAGAACCACTGACCTAGATGTACCTAAGTAGTCAAGAGTGTATTGATATGTAGGACATAAACATGTGACAACTTTTATTATAAAATGATTATTGATAAAAAATACGGATTTTTAAAAAATATTTTTGCTTCACATTAGTTGTCATTTTTAATTTCAAAAATGTTGGATTCTGCTATGATATGAAATGTGGAATTTTATTGATAACTGTCTGTCTTGACTGGTTTTTTGGAAGTCAGCCAGTTCTTTACCATATTGTATTCATTTTGATGTTTGTTTGTTTTCCTTTCATACATGCTTCAGCTTTATGTTCTGGAACAATACAGCAGAGGGAAAAAAATTCAGGACCAATCATTGCAATGGAATCACCACAAATTTGCTTTTATTTTTTTCTTAGTTTGCAAAAAAAAAAAAAAAAAAAAAAAAGCTATCCAGAAAGTGTTTTTTGAGTCACTTGACCTCAAGAATAATCTCTAGGCAAAAATTGTTTTTTAAATAGTTATATAACGATTGTAGAGTTGATAAGAAAGAGGCCTGGTACTCAAAAAGCGAATACGCAGTTTTCCAGTGGGACCACCAAGACAGCCATGGTGTAGCTGGTGCAGATGAAGTTTCAGTTCTGAATGCTTGTGCTCCCTGCTTACCGAGCAGAAGGAGCACAGGGGTCCTCACGGAGATTGTAGCTGCCTGTGATCAGCCTGAGTCAGTGGCAGCCTCTAGAGATGGCAGCTGTAGCCCCAGGTGGCAAATATATGACAGCAGCTTGATCTATCGACCAAGGTAAGAGGGGGTTCTGGCCTAAATGAAAATTCATGAAAAATTGATGAAGTCCCCAGATTATTTTTTCCGTTTCCTTTTCTCAGCACTGTGCCAGTGCAGAGAGTGGAGATACAATGAGGTGCTGAACACTTTAGTGGCAAGGAGGTTGTGGTTCAAAGGTCAGGGGTCACATAGAAACCGATCTTTTTTTTTTCTTTTTTCTTACTGCTAAAGCAAAACACAAGAAACTTTTCAGATTAGCTGCGATATACCTTTGCTTTGATAAATAAAATGACTACATGCTCAAAAGTTGGCTTTTGATGCAGTTACAAGAGAACAGATGTGATTCATAGTTCAAACGTGGAACTGGAAATAGATTGAATTCCATGACTTTAGGATGATTTTTTTTCTTTTGCTTTCTTTTATTTTTTGTCTTCTGTATCAAGGCTCATGCTGTATGAAAGTCATTTAGAGAAGAAAAAGGTCTTGCATTATTTATAGGTCACGGATTTGCAAGAATAGCAAAGCTGTGGAACACTGTACAAACACGATGCTCCTATTTGCTTTAAATCAAAAATTAAATTGATGGTTTATCTGTATGAAGAAGACAGGTTACAGAAATAGACTGACTTTAGTATGAGAGGACACAGGTGGCATTAAAAATGAAGACAACGTAAATAGCTTCCTCATATCCTCAAGTTAATAAATATGTAAATTTTTGTTTTTTAGTTTATTTTGGCTGTCAATGAATCTTATCGAGGCAAAATACCTTTATACATCATAAAGACACAAGATAAATTGCAGAAAGACCAATCCATAGAGAGCTTTTCAAAAAAATGCTTAATTGATATATATTTAACATACCATATCATTTACTCTTTTAATGTATACAAATCAGTGTTTTTGGTGTATTCACAGGGTTGTGCAATGAACACTATAATCAAATTTAGAACATTTTCATCAATCCTACAATAAACTCTATACCCATTAGCACTCAGTTCCCATTCCTACACCCTCTCACCCCAGCCCTAAGTAAAAGCTAATCTAATTTCTATAGCTATACATTTTCCTATTCTGGACAATTCGTATGTTGGAATGATACAATATATTGTCTTGTGTGACTATAATAGCATCTTTTTCTTAGCATTAATGTTTTCAAGGATCGTGTTTGTTGTAGCATGTATCAGTACTTTATTTTTTATTATTGCTGAATAATATTTCATGTTATCAACATACCACTTTTTATTTTATCCATTCATCGTATGATAGACATTTATGTTACTCCCTCTTTTTATCTACTATGAACAATGCTGCTATGGAAATTTTTGTACACATTTTTGTGTGCACATATGGTTTCCTTTGGGTATTCTCTTAAGTTTATGCCTAAGAGTAGGACTGTCGAGTTATATGGTAACTCTGTTTAACTTTTTGAGGAATTTATATATAATTATTATTAAGTGTAGATTCAATGATATTTATTGGTGCATTGAAATAACTGTATCCAACTCCCCTCTCAGTATGAAACACAGTCATAAAACATTTCTAGTGTTTAATAAATATTGTTGTATGGCTGTTATGTTAGATTTTCTGTGTCATATTTCCATAATTTCAGGTAAGATTCAACTATTTAAAAATATAGAACAATTAACCATATGGAAACAGCAGATGGCCACAAAGTTCCTAATAAATCCTTGTGTAACTTCTACTAGACTGTTTTCACTTTGCTCCCAATTAAGTTGACAGACCTATCAACTTGAATTCAAACTCCATGACAATGAGTTGGACTAGAACTAATATTTACAAGTGTGGACTAAAAAGAATATAGGAGCAACTTTTTGTTGTTGTTGTAATTTTCTCCATTTGCATTTCTACAAATGTCAGGTGAGATTTCAGATATTTTTGGTGGTGATGGTGGGTGGTAGGGGAGGATACTTAACTGAAAAATGCTCCCTAGCTCAAAGTACTTCACCGAATAATGTGAGTGTGTTATTTGGGCTGTTTTGTGAGTGTGCCTTTTAATTTTGTCATACTCCATCAAATACTTTCAAGTGCAGTCTCTCCTTTGATCTTCACAAATGAAGGTGTGAAATTGCTACACTTGGGGAACATGTTTGAATTTGTGATCTGTTTAAGTATGTACAATGCTGTATTTTGATACGAGGTTTCTGTCTGTTGATTGAATTAACTGTGTACAGACTCTCTCTCTCAAGTCTCAAGTTGCCATTCACTGACAATTAGCCTGAATTAACTCTGACTCCAGGGAAAGCATATAAATGAAGTGAAGTCATCGTGTCCTCTACTTTTCAAAAGTTTATTCCTATAAACAGTATAATTCTGAGTACGATTCTGAGGTCTTCAGACATATAGATCCTATCCGTCAAATGAAAAGGAAACATATTCATAGTGATACGAAGAGTTAAGGAGACAAAATATGTTGAGATCCGCTCTGGTTTTCAACCCCAGAAACCCTTTTTATATAAAGTTAAGAAAAATAATTTAGGGTTTTGGATTTATTTCTTGCTATAATTTTTTTTTTTTTTTTTTTTTTTTTTTTTGAGATGGAGTCTCGCTCAGTCACCCAGACTGGAGTGCAGTGGTATGATCTCAGTTTACTGCAGCCTCTGCCTACCAGGTTCAAGCGATTCTTCTACCACAGTCTCCCAAGTAGCTGAGACTACAGGCAGGTGCCACCACACCTGGCTAATTTTTGTATCTTTAATAGAGGTGGGAGTTTGCCATGTTGCCCAGGCTGGTCTTGAACTCTTGGCCTCAAGCAATCCTCCCGCATTGGCCTCCCAAAGTGCTGGGATTACAGGTGTGAGCCACTGCACCCGGCCTCTTACTACAAATTTTTAATTTATTAAATTTCAACTGGTGTGTAGATGCAAGTTGATTTTACGGAAAATGTATGTAGATTGACATTACGCTTAGGAATTACAATTTCATGCAGTAGCTGATATGCTTTTCTCCCAGAATTTGTGTTTTGGCAGAATACAGATTGCCAATTTCCCCTCTTTAGATTGTATTTGTTTCTGATAGTTATAATGTGCATCTTTTAATTCTGAAGCACCCTCAACAAGGTTTCTATAATTACTTAAGGCAAGTTACACTTGTTTTAAGCATGAGTCAGTATATATGATAAAGTCTTTACAGGAGTATAGAAGTAATAGGTGAAGTTTTGTTTAACTCTGAACGTTTTTTCTTTATAGATGTTTCTGACAGTCCATGATTTAACTGCTGAGGGATGAGGTTTGATAGTATTAAGATATTCTCTCCACTATATACCATTAGAATTGGTTTTTCCTCTCAGGAGATTTTCAAAGGCAATTCTCAACCACCCATTTCTGAATTTAAAATACTTATACATTTTTGTCAATTAGACATTTATCCACCTTTTGTCAATGTCTCCCAAGAAATACTGTATGAAAGCGTTACTGAGCCCCAGGTTGGGATGGTTCTGTAAGCTATTTAAGGTTTTCTAGCACAGTCCTCCTTTGTCTACTAAGACATTAGTAGTATAATATCTCTGGATGTCTTAGTCTGTTCAAGCTACTACAAGAAAATACCATAAATTGGGTAGCTTTTCAGGAAAATACATTTATTTCTCTTCGTTCCGGAGCCTGTAAGCCTGAGCTGAGAGAGCCAGCATTGTTGGGTTTTGTGAGGCCCCACCTCCTGGTTCATAGATGGTGTCCTCACAAGGTGAAAAGGCACTAATCCCATTTAGAAGAGCGCTGTCTCATGACCTAATCATCTTCCAAAGGCTCCACCTTCAATGACATCACCGTGAGGAATAATATTTCAACATGCGAATTTTGGGGGATAGAAACATTTGACCACAGCTCTGGCCCTTGGCGAGGCAAGGGTTGTAAGAGAGGCAGGTGTTTGGATGCAGTGACAGACAGGGCCTGGAAGTTGAGCTTAAACTAACGCCCAAGTAGAGAAAAGGCTCTTCTTTATCACCTATATTGGCAGCCCTACACATTAGTCAGTTCCTCATCTGAGGAGTTAACCAACTGAGAATTAAAAATAATTTTTAAAAACCAACAAAAATATACCAACAAGAAATATTACAAATCATATGGTATAGCGTCTATTTGCGTAGCATTTACACAGTATTAGGTATTATGAGTGATCAAGAGATGATTTAATATATACAGGAAGATGTGCACAGCTATATGCAAATACTATGTCATTTTATAAAATGGACTTGAGCATTCAGTGGTCTTGGTATCCGCAGGGGTCTTGGGACCAGTCTTCTCTGGATACCAATGGACGAATGTACCTCTTTCTGAGAGTCAGGCCATTTGCTAGTTATGCAAGTATAAAGGCAATCATCACATTTTTTGTGTGATTATCTAACATTTAAGTCTGAATCAAGATTTTGAAATAAACATCACAGTATCTATATATGGAAATAAAATGTAACTATTTTTTCCATGACATGAGGTGTATTTGATATAAACTATTTTATATAAATTTGTCTGCCTCATTTTCTTTCTTCTTGCTTTCTTTGCTTATTCAAACTGAACAAGTACATTATACATATATGCATATATGTATATATGTCTGTGCATATAAACATACATATATTTTTTTCTTAACATGAGGTATATTTGATATAAATCATTTTATATAAGTTCACCTGCCTCTTTTTCCTTCTTCTTGCTTTCTTTGCTTATTCTTATTGAATGAGTATATTATACATAGACGTGTGTATCTATGTTTATATATATACACATAGATACACACATGCATATGTATATGTATTTGTATATATGATATGATATTAGAGATGTGATCCCACTCACTGTGTTGCCAAGGCTGGTCTGGAACTCCTGGCCTTGTGTGACCCTCCTACCTTGGCCTCACAAAGTGCTAGGATTACAGGTATGCGCTATCAGGGCCAGAGAATATTTTCTCTTAAATCAGTTTTTAAACGTATTTATTGGGTTTCCTAATCGTTAAGATTAAAATGGGGTTCAAGAGCACCTCAGTGGTGCTGGGCTGTAGATGAGGAGTCTGAGTCGCCTCATCAGGTGACGGTGAACATTCCGCCGCAGTGATGTAGGATGGGGGCCTTCAGACGGCGCAGACTGCAGGAGTGAGGAAGGGCCACAAGTTGCTTCTAGGTGAATCTGAATGAAAGGTGGACTTAGAAAACTGGAAAGAAGTATAAAAGCAAAACCCCGAGGTTGTGCTTAGCCAGATTTCAAGCGCAAATAATACATTAGCTTAACTGGGGAGTGGATGTAGGGTAGTAGAGGGAGGTAATGTAAATAGCTGGTAGAAATTAGTAACGACTAAACGAATTGATGAACTTTCATGTTATCCGAGAACCCGAGGGAGCCCCATTTGATGTGGGCTTGTTATTTGGAAGTGAGGTTTGTGAAAGGAGACGTGATCAACACAGTGTGGGGTGGGCGGGAGCCTACGAGTGTGGAGGGAGGAGATCTACTCTACATAGTTCAGGTATAGTAGGATGAGGGTTAAGTGGATTAATTAAGTTGAGAATAGGAAAAGAGGAGATAAAATGTTAAAATGTGGATAGGAATTTAAAAACTGAATCTGTAGTTCAAGGGAAGATGTAAATTTAGTTTGCTAGAGTTTTGTACAGTACCTTCTACTGGTCGGTACTCACCTAGGTGTTACAGATGCTTAGAACAGGCTGTGTTCAATGGGTGTAGAGTTCCAGTTGGCGGGATGAAAACGTTCTGGAGATCTGTTGCGCAACAATGTGAATATACTTAACACTACTGACCCGTACACTTCAAAATGACTACCATGGTGTATTTTATGTTATGTGGTTTTTTTGCCACAACTAAAACATGAAAATATTAACAAAACAAATAAACCACCACCACAGCAAAAACCAAGGCATGGCTCTTGCCATCAAAGAACACTCAATAGGATGGCCTCGAATGCGGTAAGTGTGAGAGTGAGGGAGGAGGAGCTGCTGTGCTGTGAAACACAGAGGAGAAGGAGGCCAACTCTGCAAGAGAATGTGAAACAGGTGAAATGATGTCGCTAGGGAGAAAATAATTAATAATAGTCTCTGGTGCTTGCTGAGGGCCAGGCTTATTTCTGTGTTTCACACTTATGGCTTATTCAATTCTCAAAACAACTCTAAAATTTGGGTACTATTATTTTCTCTCTCTTGTATTTGAGGTACACAGAAAGGAGAGTTGGGATTCGAACTCTGGCAGCCTGGCTCTCAAGCCTACTTTCTTAATTACTATGCTAAACATCCTCATTGATTTACTTGAACAAGCACACAAAATCATTTGACACTTAAAAGGGTCATTAGCATTTTCTTAGGTATTTTACCCAGAAACAGTTATTCAATTGTATGAATACAATGATGACCCCTGGAATAGGTGAAGTCAAAGAGCAGCATTTTGGCGCTACAATTCTGTGAGTCATGGGATATTACGGAAAGAAACAACAGAAAGAGTAATCTTTTCTATTTTTTTATTTAGTTACATATTGACATTTGAGAGCTCATTAGTTTATTCAAGTAATTTGATTTTCTCTCTACAGTTCCTAGTTGTCAAATATTAGTATCAAGAAAATCCATCACTTTCAGTTCTTATTGACATGTTTGCAGGCCAAAGCAGCTTGGAGATTAAGAATCCAATTTATAAGACAAGTCATCTATCATTTAATATCCAAAGATAACTTGACTAAGTTTTATAGAAAAAGAAATATGATGATAGCAATGATATCTTACTACTTTAGGATAATTTCTGGAGTTTTTTGAGTCGTTAACATATTTATATGCATTATTTCATTGCTATATGTATTTGTAGACATTTGCTGACTTCAATAGTTTCTAAGTTCAATATATAGTATCATGAACATTGGTCTATTTGACTTTCAAATTACTCTTTTATATTTATATATATATATATATATACACACACACACATATCACATATATATATATGAATCAAAGGAGGAAGTACAGCCTTTTCAACCAATGATGCTGGTGGAATTAAATATCCATAGACAAAAATAAAAAACAGAACCTTAAACGTTACAAATTATGCAAAAATTAATCTGAAATGGATCATACAGTTAAATGTAAGGCATAAGACTATATATATATAAATATATAAATGTAAATAGAAGTATATATACACACACATATACATATATATATATATATAGAGAGAGAGAGAGGGTCTCACTCTGTCACTCAGGCTGGAGTGCGGTGGTGTGATCGCAGCTCACTGCAGCCTTGACTTCCCAGACTCAAGTGATCCTTCTGCCTCAGCCTTCCCAGTAGCTTGTACTACAGGCATGCGTCACTAAGCCCAGCCAATTTTTGTACTTTTCGTGGAGATAGGGTTGTGCCCTCTTGCCCAGGCTGGTCTCAAACTTCTGAGCTCAAGCTGTCCAACTGCCTTGGTCTCCCACAGTGCTGGAACTACAGGTGTGAGCCATTGCGCCTGACTTAAAGCTATAAAATGTTTAAAAAATCACGAAGGAGAAAATCCTTTGTGTCTAGAATTTGGTGAAGAGTAAAACATTAACCAAAAGATAAAATTAATAAATTTGACTTTATTAAAATTAAAACTTTAATTCTCTTAAAGATCTTGTTTATGGAAAAAAAAGACAAGCTACATACAGGGAGAACCACATATCTGAAAAAAGTGTATCTAGAATTTATAAAGATATATCAAAATTCAACATTAAATAAAACTAATAATCAAGCTGATGTCTTTTTTATTTTAAAATAAGTATACACAGGAAGTATGTCTACTACTAGAGATACTAGTAGTATCTCTTAGTTCCCGTGAATCTATACTTATTACAAAATGAAATATTAAAATTACTTGTCAAGCTATCTTAAGTAGACATTAATATACATAAAAATGAATTTGGAACTGAATAGCTCTTTGGAAAGCTTTTGAATGTTTGTTTTCTCTTAAACGTTGATGAATTCATATTTTTAAGTGTCCATGATCTGTTAAGAATCTTACTCAAATTCATATATTTACTGTTTTAAATTTATAAATTTAACTTGTGATACATTCTATATACAGTTTCATGAGTTTATCTTCATATCTTTGATTTTTGTTCCATCATGGATTTTTAGTTTAAGGATAGATTTTATTTCACTTTCTTTGTTAGGGGAAGGGAAAGAAAAGAGGGGAATCGTTATTCATGGGAGTTTGGCAAGAATGCCCAAATCATGAATAGAGTGCATTATGTAGCTGGCACGAAGTCCCTACTTTAGGTTAATAAAGAGATGCAGTTTATCTTGATTCGTTGCTGCTAAAATTATGCATGGATTATTGTTAATATTTGTACGTACCTGTTTAAATTCACCATTACAACTGAAATGTCACTAAAGGAGAAAGATTGGCCGGGCGCGGTGGCTCCCGCCTGTAATCCCAGCCCTTTGGGAGGCTGAGGTGGGCGGGTCCCCTGAGCCAGGCGTTCAGGACCAGCCTGGGCAGCATGGTCGAACCCATCTCTACAAAACAATACGGTAATCGGCCGGGTCCTGCAGCGCCCGCTGGCGGGGAGGAGCCCGGGGAGGAGCCCGGGAGGCGGAGGTTGCCAGGAGCCCAGGTCGCGCCGCCGCTTTCCAGCCTCGGTGACAGAGTGAGACTCGGTCTCGGCAAAAAAGGAGAAAGATCAAGGATTTTTTTGGTGGGGGCGGGAGGGCCGGAGTCTCGCCTTGTGGTCCAGGCTGGAATGAGGTGGTGCGACCTCGGCTCCCTGCAGCCTCCACCTCCCAGACTCAAGCGCTGCTCCGGCCTCAGCCTCGGGAGGAGCTGGGACCGCAGGCGCCGCCACGCGCCCGGCTGGTGTTTGTGTTTTTAGTAGAGACGGGGTTTCGCCAGGTGAGCCAGGCTGGTCTCGAACTCCTGATGTCGGCTGGCCCGCCCGCCTCGGCCTCCCAAAGTGCTGGGATTCCAGACGTGAGCCACCGCACCCTGCCGAGAAAGATCAAGGATTTAAGACTGTCACAAGAAGGAAAAGCTGAAGGAATTGGAGTTATTGATCCAGGAGCATTAAAGACATCAGTAGATCCTGTCGTTCCTACCCAGCCCATCAAGAACTATTATGCCAAAGAGAGAATACATTTATTCTATCTAACCTTAAGAGGGATAAGGATCAGTGGATAAAAGCTGCAGCTTTTGTCTCGGTGGACCATACTGTGATTATGCCATATGTGTGTGTGTGTGTGTGTGTTTTTTTTTTTTTCCTGGGATCTTAAAGAACTGTGGGCAAGCCAAAACAGCAGCATGTTGTGGTCAGAAATAAAACTAAAAAGTTGCATAAAATATGTTTTGCTTTAGCTTTGCTTACATTTTTCCTCAAAGGAAAACTGAATCTCCAGGATAATGAAACAAGGTAACAAGACAGTTCTGACGCACTTTCAGTTGCAAAATAATTCTCTGCACTTTCCTGTACACAAGGAATTCGATAACGTAGAAATAATTTTCTTAAATTCAGCGTTATCACACTGTTTTGAAAAGTCCTTGAAAAAATCCCATTTGTGCATACATCTTACACATCTTATTTCAAAATCCATTGAGATTGTAAGCAATTAAATCAATTGCATTTTGTAGGCCAACCCCTCATTTATAACATGTAATTCCCCAGGACCCGCGTGTCCAGAGTCAAGAACGGCTTGATAGAAAGACTGATTTATTTTTATTTTCTTCCTGGGTCTGCTTTGAATATTCTTAAAAGAAGGAGGAAAATGCTGTGTTTAATATTCATATAGGATTTTCTAATAAAAGCAGCTTCTCTCCAAAACCTGTTGAGAAGGACTACCTATAAAGGGGTCAACTTGTGAAATCCTTCCTAAGTGTTTATTTGGTTCTTGGGGATTGATGGATAAGCTCATGGAGTCTAATCTTCAAATGTGTGTGTCATTAACAGAGATGTAAGAATCTCAATTTGCTTTGTCTTTTCCTTTCCTGACACATTATTAGGAAAAGCTTTACTAATGAAGTGCCCAATGGTCGTAACCCATTATATGCTAGAATCTCTCTTTCTATCAGATGACATGCAAATGAACTGTTCTATTTCTGTGGAGAAAGAGAGACGAGGAGTGGTCTAGTTAATCATACTTGAGGACTGCCAAGTTGTCTTCTGGGAAATATTCTCACGATTCATTCTTATTTAAGGGTCCTCACCCTATGCATAAGAAAATCTCCCATTCATTCCATTTGGGTTGGACGTTAATTATAGGGGCATTAATGGACACTTTCTCATAAGAAATGAATGTAGGATTAAATCAGAAAATAATAAGGCAACCTCTAGATGAATCAGGTCATGCTAGAACTATATACGGAGAAGCTGGCAGGTTGGAGGAACTTTAGAGGTCATCAGTCCCTTTGTTGTTTAGATCTAGAAACTGAGCCCTGGAGAAGTGAAATGACTTAATTGAAGTCCCAGCTGATGAGAGGCAGGCGTGAGATGACAAACAAAGTAGCCTCTTGCATCAGGCAGCAACGGAGAGAAAAGATAGTTCTGGGAATTTAAGAGACCATGTTCTGACCATTTTCTCCTATTAACTACTCCTGTGATTTTGGGCAAACCTTTTACCTTCTCTGGGTCTGTTTTCTTAAATTTAAGGTGAGACTGGACTAAGCATTTGCCCTCCGGAAAAGGGGACATCTACGTAAGCTCCTGCAGGAGATGAGTGTGTGATTATTATTCCAACTAAGTTACTGGAAAAGAGATCTGTTCCGCAATTTGACTAAATTACTTTACTTACATGTGTGGTATTTTTATATTTTATTAAAGTACTAAAACTAATAAAATGTTTGTTATTAGTTTATTAGTTTTTGTTAGTTTATTAAATGATCTAATGTATCATTTATATTTTGTTTTCAAAATTGAAGACACCAGCCTTGGATATCATATAAATTTAGTAGCACTTTTAAAGTAACCTTTTCCCTAAGCAATGAAAAGACTTTTTTCTTATTCTGGAAAATATTTTATTTTATTTTTATAGCATTTCTTTATGTGTCCTATAGTTGACAACAAGTAATTGATAATATTGCTGGTAAAATGAGGCATTTCCTTAATCTTACATGTCTTGAGAAATTAGCTGTTCATGTATCCATGTCTACACAGTCCCCGTTCATCTTGTGACCATGTAATTAAGTCATTTTTCTTTTCCAATCAGCCATTCAGGTGTAAGGCAAATGGTTTTTTGAAAGATTATGCACACCTTGTAGAACAGTACTTCTGGTCCCTTTGGGTTTAAAGTATACAAGTATAGATTCCTAGTATATCAACTCTATTATTTTGTGTCTTTAAAAGAGATTTTTTTTTTTTAAAAAGCAAAGAAGTTTTTTTTTTTTTTTTTTTTTTTTACTCATATATTTGACTTACACCTTGTGTATAAAATGTTTTGTTAGGTAAAATGTATTTTATTTATTTACAAAAATATTTTCCCCCAAATAGCATAATTTTACAAGTAGCAGTCATATGTTAGACCAACGTCACATTCGTCCTCTTTTTGAACCCATGTTATGTGGACTACTGTAAAGATCTTTTTCCTGTGAGTATTTTTATTTTCTTTACTTATTTTTAAAAAAATGTTATTTATTGTGTGTTGTTATATTATTTTCCTGGTTATATGTAATATCTTTCCATCTTAGATATGTTGGAAACTACAGAAAAGTTTTTTAAAATTACTGACAGAAATAAATACCACTTCTTCCATTGTGTTTTAATTTCATTTCTGTCAACTGTATGACTTGAATAGAAAATCTGTGAAATGAATTTAGTTTTAGTACTTTAATAAAATATGAAAATACTATACATGTAAGTAATTTAGTCAAATTGCGGAACTATTTTTTTATTTTTCAAAGAATATTTAGGAAGCTTAAATAATAGCTTGTACATGTACTCAGAAAATAGGAGTCATCTAAATTGCAAACTTGTTTAATAAGTTCTTCCATATATAAGCATTGTGTCATCTTCGAAGTTTTCATATATTTGGCATAGTGCTGAATATTTTATAACATCTCTGTAAAGTAAGTTAAACTATTCTTCTGCCACAAAAAATTGTTTTTCAGCTTTCTAACTGTTGTGATATCTTTGTGAATATTAGCCCTTTCTCTATAAACTAAGTAACAAATACAATAAGCCTCACATTTTACATGGTAAAGATAAGCAGAGTCATCATTACTCCATGAACTAACCAGACTTTTACGGTGCCTTTATACATGTACATCTGTTGTTTCACTTTTGGGAGTTTAAAGGTAGTTCATTCTGCATTTAAAGATACTGTTTATTTCAATACATAGATACGTTTGAAACTGGAAAGAAAATTTAGCATACTTTTGTATTCATTTGTAATATCAGTCCAAGAAAAAACATGGTTTATCTTCTCCAACTAGTCTTTCTTTACCTATCCCAGTGTCCTCAGTTGGAGTGACCTTTGGAGTGGCTGGTGTCTTGAGTGATGTCGTTAATGAAATCTAGCGACATCATGACCCTGACCCCTTCATGGCCGTGACTCCTCTCATCCATCTTCTTGACCCCACAAGGCTGCAAGTCAGTGTGTAGAATCAGGATTAAACAAGTGTGAATAAACAAGTTCAAGAGTTTCCTGTCAGGGCTGCCAGTGCATGGCGTAACAAAGTAAGACATAGAGAACGTGCCACCTAAAACGCTCTTTGTGCACCTCCACGAATCCTGTTGGAGAAATCGCTACTGTTTGTGGTCAGTGTCGTGCGTCTAATCTCCTCAGTTCGCTCCCTTCCTGGACAGCGATGGCAGTCGGCCTTTATAATCACGTAGCTGTTGGCACATTCAATGAAAGCATGGCTGATCTATCACTTCCCCAGTGTCACACATTACTAAAGCTTTTATCTCATTAACTGTGATTAATGTTTGTATGGCATGGGCTTGTCATGTAACTGTTCATATTCAGCGATGTGAATCCCTTCGTTTACTTGATGACTGAAGGGCATTTCTCCTTTCAGAAGAGAACTTTATCTTAGGGGCCAAGAAGCCTTATTTTCAAGCCACCACTGGCTTGAGAACTGTGTGATGTAGCTCTTCCTTGGCTCCTCCATTACTGTCCTTCAGAGTATTACTTGCCATTCAGCTTGGACACATAGCAAAACATACCAGAAATGTAGTAGAACTTTAAGGAAGTATTTACCTGTAATTCTTTCGTCTAAACATTGCTTTCCTTTTATGATTTCCAAATAAGTCTGTGTTCCCAAAGTTAGATGGAAAGGGGTAGAGATAATGGATGCAGGTATTTTCTCGCCTGTGGCTATGGTTCTTGTCTTTATCTGCGCTATGCTTGACAAGTCTTTCCTCTTAGCCCAGGGCAGCATTTGATAAGTTGACCAGTCAGTGATTAAACATATTTATTTAGTTCAGTGGGTCAGAGCTATTGCGACAGATAGAAAATTACTGATGGATTATCAATTTCAGCACCTCTGACATCTGGCCTCAGTGTAGTCCATCATCTGAGGACTCAACACATTTTCTTCGACAATAACATGCTCAGCTACCTGTGTGATCACAGAGCTGAATAACGGAAAGATTCTGTTCAGATTTAATAAGACAAAAGTTGCAGAAATTAGAAGAGTTCTGCACCTGTACTTGAGACTCTAAAAGCACCCAGTGGTTTACACACAAGGCTGGAATAAGAACTGACTTGCACTGTAAATATGCTTTGTTGATTTTGGTGATATGTTTATAATGTTTTTACACTTACATTTTGGATTTGATGAAATAGTTACTTGGAATTATTTTGGAAAAATGTTACATATAAAAATATTGCTTGTTTCAAAATATTCTATTTAACAATTTTAAGGCATTAAAATAATGGTTTTAAATGTTTTAAATATTACAGTGATAAAATGACCAAAGTAAAACCCCAACTCAAATACCTATGATACTAATTCTTTTAAATTATAAACAAGATGTGAAATAAGATTTGCAAAATTTTTGTGTTTATTGTTGTTGCTGAATGCTTCTTTTAACCCAAGTGAGTTCTAGTAATAAAGAATAACAACCTTATTGCAAATGCTAATCTAACACAGAAATATATTCTCTTCCTCTGTCCATTTTACTAAAATATATTTCAATATAATTTTCTTCATATGTGTATTTCAAAGTTCCACGTAAATTTAAGAATACTCTTGTGATTCATTTTTCAAATGATTCAGGTTAGCAGTTTGTTTTATGGTAAGTTTATGTCTTTTAAAAACTGGTTATATTTGTGGAGAAATTAATAGATTGTGGCAGATAATACATTGTAACTTTTATTTTGGCTTTATTCTCATTTGTAAATCTTTCATGTGACTATCCCTAAAGCTTTATACTCCATGCACCTAATGGCCTACTTTATGAAGAGCCTACATTTAATATTTATGTGTGCTGTCATAAAAATATTTGTGAAGCTAAAAATGATTATTCATCTTCATATGACACATTTTCACACATCCTCTTGATTACTAAACTGATAAGAACTTTGAAATGTTATCTTTGTTCACAAAATAAGGATTGAGCTCTTTGAATTACAGTTTACATTTATTCACTAATACACCAGTGCTATGTGTCACAAAATTGATAGGCCCATTGCAATGTCCAGCTTTTTACAATGTAATATAACATGGCAATATTACAGGTCATTGTGGGCCATTATTTATTATCAAAGGCTTCCCGATTTGTCTTAAAATTAAATGAGGTTTCTTCTGTAGTTCTGTGGAAACCTTTAGTAGTTGACTATGGTATTTAATTAACCCATCTCTCCTTTGACATCTCAGAGTTGGCTTGGAAAATGTTGGGATGAATTCTAGTCACAGGATATAGTCTGTAATACAGATTGGGCTGGAAAAACTGCTCTGGATGTTCAAAGAAGACACAATTTGAAAAATGAGAGAGATCAGATTAGAATATGAGTTTGATTTGGAAATTCTTTTGAGCAGTTGTAGGGAAGCCATTGTAACATTTTTCCTTAAAGATCAATCCCTCTAACAATGAGAACACTAAACATTTATTGGTTTTAAATTCTTAAATGTGATGCCCAGCACTTGCGCTTTTTCAGATGTATTACACTGTGATTTTAAAATTGGAGGTGCTCCCTGTGTGCACTCTATTTTGATTGATGCCCAAGTTTCCTTTTGATTTTACTGTACGCCACTGACTTCTCTCTGAAATGACATGTATTTTTTCATTCGCCATTTCTCACAATAATAAACTGTACATGGCTTGTCAGGAGCAGGTCAACAGATATTTTTATGTAAAGCAAGCATGCAATAATAGAAAAGTTATATACAGTCATGCATTGCTTAACAACAGGGATGTGTTTTGAGAAATGAGACATTAGGCGGTTTTGACATTGTGTGAACATATCCTGAACTTACACAAACCTAGATGGTATAGTCCACTATACACCTTGATTACAAGGTATAGCCTATTGTTTCTAGGCTATAAACCTGTACACCATGTTAGTGTACTGAATACTGCAGGCAATTTGATATGATTTGGGTCTGTGTCCCCACCCAAATCTCATGTCAAGGAAGGGCCCTGGTGGGAGCTGATTGGATCATGGAGGAGGTTTCATTTATGCTGTGCTCATGAATGATAGTGAGTGAGTTCTCGTGAGATCTGACCCTTTAAAAGTGTTTAGCACTTCTCCCTTGCTCTCTCTTCTCTGCCGCCTTGTGAAGAAGGCGCTTGCTTCTCTTTCACCTTCTGCCATGATCGTAAGTTTCCTGAGGCTTCCCCAGCCACGCAGAACAGTAAGTCAATGAAACCTCTTTTCTTTATAAATTACCCAGTCTCAAGTAGTTCTTTATAGCAGTGTGAAAACAGACTAATACAAAATTGTAATACAATTGTAAGTTTTTGTGTACCTAAACATGTCTAAACGCAGAAAAGTTACACTAAAAATACGGTATTATAACCTTATGGGACTATAGTCATATGTGCAGCCTGTTGTTGTTTGAAACATCATTACATGGTATATGACTGTTTATTATTTTAGCATAAAGATTACATGGATCAAACCAGTAGCATGAATATTTGTTCTTCCATCAAAATGAATCAACTTAGAAGAAAATATTTATGAATGTAACTTGATATGCGTCAAAGTTTCTTTAGATAAGGAAGCACGGATGTGAAATCTCTGGATGCTTTCACATAGAAATGGATCTTATCTGTTACCCTACAGGGAAACTGAGATATTAAGCAAAGTAACGTACATGAAAGTACCTCACAAACTATAAAGAGCTGTAATAATGCAAAGTATTTTAATGCTGTGTGAGTTTTTGTCACAGACCAAGAAAGAAAGAAAATACGTAGCTATCTAATTTTAGAGGATCGGACTGGCAGTCTAAGAATTGAGGTTTTATGGAATTTGCATTGACATGTAATGATTTTTCATGTGAGCACATTAACATTGTCCAGTTTCATATAGTAAAATGTAATTCCGAAAGACACCAAGAAACACAATTTTAAAATACTGCCTTCCTTCTAATGTCCTTGTCATTCAAATGTCCTTGAAAGCGTTTGAATCAGTAATTTTGAATGACTTTTATGATAGAATGTTTAGTAAACCCTATTAAGCATTAATTATTTTCTTCTCTTACAATATTGGATTAGTGTTTTGAGTCATGAACAACCTTGATTTCTGTGCTGAAATTCCATTTTGTTAGCATCATGATGACCCATAATGATTGCAAGTGGATTGAGTCATAATTATTTAACTTGTAATAGACATTGGCATTTATTCCATTGTGTCCAGCATGAACATTTCTCCTATGGGCAAGGTATTTTGGAAAGATATGGCAAAGAAAAAAGTCAACGATGTTGATATAGCAATCTAATAACTTTACTTCGGTGACCTAAAAAGATTTAGGCATTGGGAGAATCTGGAAAATTATGAAGCTTCTAAAATGTGTCCTGATGAGGTTCAAAGGAAATCACATTTTTCTCCTGCTCTGGATTGATTCATACTATAATTTACCTCTCATAAAACTGATAATATGTTAATATGTTAATAGTTTTAAGTTGATAGTAAAATTTTAAATGTGAAGTAACTGCACGAAATATGGAAGAAAAGAATTTTCTCTTATTCTGTGAATTTAAGATTAGCCTGACATCATTATGCTAATTTTAACAGTTACAAAGATAGAATTCATTGGCATAGCCGGAATTACAGTAATAGGATTTGGCTTTAAAGAAAAATCAACTTTGCCACCTATTGCCTTGTCTGTATTCAGAATAGTGTGCATTTTAGCTAAGTTTGAAAGCAGACTTAAATAAAAACCAAAAATGAAAAGATAAGAAAAAGCAATTGAGCAGCTTTGTACTGAGCGGAACAGGCAACTTAAACACACATTGGTATGTTGAAATTGATTTATATGTAGCCAGCTTTGTTTGACATACTCCTTACCCTTAGAAACCTAAAATAATTTCTTATTAGTCAGTGTTATGGGCAAATTAATGGGGGAAAGAATGCAGGTGTTTTATTATTATTGTTATTATTATTTTTGAGACAGAGTCTCACTTTGTCACCCAGGCTGGAGTAATACAGTGGCGCGATCTGGGCTCACTGCAACCTCTGCCTCCCGGGTTCAAGCGATTCTCCTGTCTCAGCCTCCCAAGCAGCTGGGATTACAGGTGTCTGCCACCATGCCAGGCTAATTTTTGTATTTTTGGTAGAGACAGGGTATCACCATGGTGGCCAGTCTGGTTTCGAACTCCTGACCTGAGGTGATCCACCCACTTCGGCCTCCCAAAGTGCTGTGATTAAAGGCATGAGCCACCGAGCCCGGCCGTCGTATTATTATGTTGACTTGAATACATGCTCAGGTTTTGATATTCTGTTAAAATTCTTTCATATTCTGTCAGCATAATCATTTTAACTAAGATCAGTTTCACTATGAATTCATATAAATCCTTCATTGGTTGAAAATGAGTGAGGAATGAGATATTCTGATTTAAAAATTTTCTGTTTAATGATACCTATTCAATTTTTAATTGGCTTCTACTGGACTAGGGAAATACAATTGGATTTTGCATCCAGCAATCTTACTGACCTCTCTTGAGTTCTCTGTGAAATAATTATTTTATCTGCAAATAATGAAAATTTCTCCTATTTGAATAAAAGTCTTATTTACTTAAATTAAACAATAAATTAATTAATATCTTCTGCTTAACTAGTTAAGCCAGATTTGTTTTGTTTAAACCACCATGCTCTGTTGAAATTTTTCTTGAAGGTATTGTTTTATATAATATATGAATGTTGGAATTGCTTGAATGATTAAGATCTCATCAGGGTAATAATTTTAAGTGTCAGTTTTCTTTATATTATAGGATTATGAATATACTATGGTACTCCACAGTGTGAAATTCAGTTTTCATCCACATAAATTGAGCTCTAATTTTGTTCTGGAAATTTTTCATACACATTTCATCTTCAGTGCAGGCCACTGATATTTAGAATATTATTGCTGTTTTTCTTTTTGAGGAAATTTAATGGTAGGGTAGAATTTTTTAAAATTGCCCAAAACCTAACAGCTAGCCAGAGGCGATTTTTGAATTTTCATGTGTTAGTTCAATGACCTGGATTTTTTTTCCACTTAACACAATATCTAGAATGTTTAATGTAAGGAAGAATTCTTAGGATTGATCTCTTTGTGAATATAAAGTACATCCAGGCTTTCTGATTATAGGTGTTCAGGATCTTGATTTATTGAGCTGTAACTCTCTTGTTCTACACAGACAAAGTAGATAACTATTTATAAACACTGAAAGGTGTATGTGTGTGTTTATGTCTAAAGAGAGAGGAAGGTAGTATTAAATATTAATCTGCTCCCCAACTCTAAAAATGTAGACTCTTTGAGTTGTGGTCACAAGCATATTTTCTTGTTTGATTTCAAATTTCAGACTAGTGTTCCTTGCCCCTTAGGCTGCAGATGTAAATTTGTGGTCATCCATGCAGATGTGTAAATGAGTTAAGTGTTGCCCTGGCAAAGAGTTGAGGTTATAAGTTAGCCCTCACTGCCCCTTTGCTTTTGTGTGAATTAAAATAGTTAATATTGCAAAATCTTCATTAACTTCCATATTCAGAGCATGTGTAGAAATCCACAAAGTTGGCTGGGCGCGGTGGCTCAAGCCTGTAATCCCAGCACTTTGGGAGGCCGAGGCGGGTGGATCACGAGGTCAGGAGATCGAGACCATCCTGGCTAACACGGTGAAACCCCCGTCTCTACTAAAAAAAATACAAAAAACTAGCCGGGCGAGGCAGCGGGCGCCTGTAGTCCCAGCTACTCGGGAGGCTGAGGCAGGAGAATGGCGTAAACCCGGGAGGTGGAGCTTGCAGTGAGCTGAGATCCAGCCACTGCACTCCAGCCTGGGCGACAGAGCAAGACTCCGTCTCAAAAAAAAAAAAAAAAAAAAAAAAAAGAAATCCACAAAGTTAGCTAATTTAAAATCAGATTACTATTACACTCATAGTAAACTCATAGAGAGTGATCACTTAAAAGGCCGAAGTCCAGTCAAACACCTTTTTTTAAAGTGATGACAACATAAAAAATGAACCAGTGATGCCTCACCTTCTCAGATCTGTTCCACACGTGGTGTTGTGGTAATACTGTGAGCACTGAAGTATTAAAACAGTTTTGTCTTGTGTTCTTTCATTCTGACAGGCCAGTGACATAATGTCGACAAGCCATCTCTGATAGATTCAAAATTAAAAGTGAATACACTGCCTCTTTTTCCTAGTTCACACTAACGGCGTTTGAGTCAACATGCTAATTTCACTGCTTCCAACATACAGTCCTCCCTAAGTCTGGGAATAGCTTGTGAGGAGCTTTTTTATTTTCAGACTGCAAAGAACTGTTTGATCAAAGCCATATTACTTTGTTATTAAAGGAGAAGAATGGAGAGGAATCAGCGATCAAAGCAAAGACAAGTTTAGGATCTGAACTCTGAAAAGCAGTTTGCCAATAAATATATTAACTCTGTATACATGATTTAATATTTTCACAACAACATTAATCAGTTGATTTTCATAAACATACATGGACTGGGAGCATTAAGAAAAGTAAAGGAAGAAATTTAAAATGCTCTGTGAATTGATTTTTAGTCCTATGCCACATTATACAGTCCCATAAAGGAAGATAATAAGTTATATATAAATGGAACTAGACCTTATTGCCCTGGCAAATTTTTGTTAGTTTGTTTTTGTTTTTTCTGCAGCTATTTTCAGGAAATCAAAAGTTTTGCTTCTCTGGCTATATAATTCAAGATGATTCATTGAATTATTGCTTTTACAAAGATGCAAAAACTTTGAGGAGTTAGAAAATAATTGAGGTTGATTATTAGAGCACTTTGGAAGTATTGTGTTCATTGAGTTATTTAATCAGTGAAATGGTTACTAGAGCTTTCTGTGAGTTTGGCTTGTTTTGGTGTGTGTTAAGGTGTAGCCCTCGCCTTTTGACTGCTTGCACGCTAATTTGAAAAATTAGACTTACACATATGAAACTGGGTAACAATTCTAGACAGTGGATGAGAAAATGATAAATGTAGGTAAGGGTTGAGGACAGCAGCTTTCATCTATGTGTGTGTATATATTTGTGTGTCTCTATATATCTACACACAATGGTGTGTAAAACATACACATGTACGACATTTGAAAAAATGTTTTCTTTCAGTAAAATCCTACTGGAAATTCCAGTGCCTAGCATCCAGATGGGTTAAAAGCAGATATTTTCTGGACACTTCAAAGTTCAAATGATTGAAAACTATTTTTGTAGGATCAGTGAGGCTTGAGCTAGTGAAAGGTATGGATTAGAGGAGGTGATGAAGCCTTCTTTCTTGGGGAGATGTCTTTTGAATGGAATAAAATTTGAAAAATTGGAAGAGAGGAAAATGGAGCATATCAGAAGGAAAGAACATGATGAAAGTAGACATTTCGAGCCAGGAAAGAGTAGTGTTTTTGGACTGTGAGAAGACCAGTGTGGTAGGAGTAGAGTTTATATCACTGATTTATGAGGAGCCTGGGTTAGGGGAAGCCACGCTAACAGGAGCCACAAATGCCAGGCCTAGATTTTTCGAAGACTATCCAGGAGTCAGTAGTGTGTATATTCAGGAACCTTTGAAAATGGACATGACACAGTAGGATATCACATACATTACATAAATGTGGAGTTGTAGGAGTGGGTTACTGTGCGAAATATAATCAGGGTGGGAGAAACCAGAGGGGTCTATTGTATTCTTGCATGCACTTTTGGTAAAAGGTATACTGGCTTCAGCAATAGTGGTGCAGTTCCCTTCATTTTAGTGATAAACTGAGTATACATCTTTTTTAGGCAACATTTTTAGTTCCAATTAAAAGTAACAAATGAATTATCCATTATAATTTCTTACAGTTTCCAAGGACTTACCCTCTCTTTCTCCCTCCCTTCTTCCCTTTACCTTTTCTCTCTTCTTACTTTCTATCTTCTCCCTTTCTTTCTTTTCCCCCCTTTCTTTCCTGTTCCCTCTTCCTTTCCTCTTTCTGTATCTCTTCCTACTATTTCTCTATCCTGGGCTTTTACTCATTATAAATGCTTAACTGTAATAATATAGGATTATATCTTCATGTTCCAGTAACATCAGAGTTCAAATGGGGAGAATGCAGGCAATTTTAAGATACATAATTTAAATAATGACAGGTCCCTACTTTTGCTCGTTTTCCAGGTAGTTTTTAGATACAACCTTTATTTGCTATGAAACCTGGAACTATAATAAAATTTTGGCCAGACATTCACATTTAGTGGAAAAACCATCTTAACTCTAATAGTTGTGGTCTGTCTGTACCATGCCAATCACAGTCACATGAGTATCTCTGGATTTCTACTTCTACGGGTGCTGTTTATGTAAACCAGTTGATTATAGTGAAGGAATAGCTTTGCCTTTGAAGCATAAATCACTGCAAATTTCAACCTGTCCCGGACTTGTATCATCTGTAGGTGTTTGTTTTGTTAGTTACTTTGCATTTCATTCAGATACAGTACTGTTGCTTTAGTATTCTAAGATTAATTCTGCTGAATTTGGGGGTCTAGGTCTCTATCATTTGTTTTGCTGATAGGTGCACAATATTCTTTCTTCTTAACAATGAAAAGATTGAGCAGTGAAAGAAGACAAACGCTGACCAAGCTACACATCGGTATTTATGTCAGCGTGCATGATCAAAGGTGTGATCTGAGTGAATCTAAACTTTTCAGCATGAGGAAATATGAAAAAAACTGTTTTAGATATAGAAAAAGTTTGCCTCACCATAATTATAATGCTTTTTCAATATATGTGCTTAGTATATAATAAACTTGTTATGAAGTTTTCCTGAAGTATAAGTTAGCAGCCAATTTTAGAGTGCAATTTTTAGTAAGTCGTATCACAAAATAAACTGTATAGAATTGTCATAAAAATATAGCTATGTTTAGTTCACTTCTACTTCTGAAGTACTATTAGTTGTTTCACTTATGGAATTAAAGGAAAACATGTTTGCAGAGTCTAGAGCCTACAAATTCAAAACTGGTTATCATCATTTATTCAGCTCCCAGCGATTGCACACATTTGACCCTAAATGACAAAGTAAATGAAAGCCCTTTTTCAAAGTAATACAATCAGTTCAAAAAATATTGTGCTAATAAAGTTATACATTCTAATTGAAAGATTGATGGCAATCCATTTAGTTGTTACTAGGTTATTTGTGACAGACAGATGCAGAGTAACCTCATTACAGTCAGAATTGTGATGACTTGTAGCTGAGGAGAGGAATAGCTTTAAACCATTGTCACAGTCCATTTCCAAAATGTATTCAGAAGATGATTTAAAAGATAATATATAACCATTAAATATAAGTTTGAATTGGTTACCTAGGAGTGTTATTATAGAAGCAATGAAGTAATCATGTTTGATCCATAATTGGCCTACTTAAAATTCACAAATCAGATTTACAGATTCCAATTTGTGTAAGAGAAAAACAGTGCCAAACAGCAGATTAAAAAGATTATCCCTTGTGGGTTGGTATTTGTAGTTGTTTTCTTCTTGATCATTAAATATATATTGGCTTATTTTAGACGTTTCTGTCCACAATCGCCAGTTCATGATAAATTATTCCGCAGTATTCATTTGTATGTTGTCCAGTAGTTTAAAGTCAGGCTTTCAGCATTAGTACTCAAGGGAACTCTATCAACATTTTGAAGTTATGTAGTTGACAAAAAGAAGGATGGATATATATATATATATGTATATAGAGATGGAGAAGTCTTTGTGGGATATATTTCATATATATTTGATTTTGAAACTTCTTTTTTTCTTGAGGAATAATAATGTAGAAGTGTTGACCTACAGAAAGCTCTGCCTGCTCCTCATAGTCTTCCTGCTGCAATATTTGCATATATCTCTAACATTTCTTCTGTTCAGGAGCACCTTTTTGGTTTCAGATGTGATAATCCGGTCCTGTGCTTGGCACGTAACACTCATTTTATTTTTGTCACTTCTCATTTGTGGTGCAATCTCACACACAGTTGTCCTTGCTTCTCTCCTGTCTCAGCAGTTGCACTTTCTCTTACTCTTCTACATACTGAACTTTTTCTTGTGCTTCTCACTATCACCACCATGTCTTTTATTATAGATATCTTTCACCAGGAATCCTTTTATTATAGATTATTTTCCACCATGAATTCTAAAATTCTCTCCCATTGACAAAAATACTTTTTGCAAGAAGGACTGTTTACAAACTTGAAGGAAGACTAATTCTATTTTTCTTAAAGTGGATTTCTCACAAGAAGATTTTAATTGTGTGGGTAAGTCAATGAAATATCTATTGGGTATTTCTTATCTGCTACTAAACTTAGAAAGGTATTCTTTCTAAGGTAGTGTCTCTACATAAAGTTGACATTTTGTCTTTCCTAATCAGGAAAATTAAGGCCCCATTCCCTTGTAGGCTGTATTATCAGTTAAGGCTAAAGTTTTGGCTTGTCCAAGCAGATGAATTAAAAAGTATGTAATAATAGAGTCTTAACCAACAGAACACCAGTTAGTTGAGAGGTTGCGTGTTGAGGTGAAAGACCAAGGACTGAAGTGGGAATGAAGGAACTTCCATTCAATCCTAGTTATAGATCATTTACCAAAAATTACTTATTAGCTATGTAAGGCCTCAGGCAAATTATTTAGTGTCTGAGTCACAGTTTTTAGCCTATAACCTTAACCGGCTTTGATGGTTCTAAACTTACAAGAGTATGGTGATACTTATATTTTATCATTAAACATGATTTATTTATTTATGATTCTTTAATATAGAAAATGTTTCAAAAATTGTACTTACTTTTCATTTATTTAAGCAAATGATTATGGGAGGCCTTCTAGATGTCAGGTGCACATTCAGGTGTTAGGGCTATGTCAGTGAATAAGCTAGATAAAGGCTGTGGCCTCCTAGAACTTATATTCTCAGTGCTTACCTTTTCAGTATAGAAACTTGAAACATATATGAATGTAAACACAGTAGTCCTTTCCTCATTGCTTTCTGGGGGCGCTACCCTCTCATTAGTCATTTAGTAGACCTCGTGGTTATCAGATAAAAAAAAATGGTATATACTGTACAGTATAAGCTCTGGTACTATCCCTGGTTTCAGATATCCAGTGGGGTTTCTGAATGTATCCCTCATGGATAAGAAGGGACTACTGTATACAAAAATAAAACTATTCAAAATGTCACTATTAACAATATGTGGAGGACTAGTTTTTTGCACTTTTTTGTGTGTACTGTGTTTGGCAATTTTTTTTCCAGATTGCTGGTGTAGTCCATCTGTTTTGCTTATTTGTATGAATTTCATAGGTATTTTCCCGTGTTATGTGTTTCTTCACCAAGATATTTAATGGTGGACCTTTTATCCCATGTTTCATGCTAATTTTCTTAATTCTTTGTCATTGGATATTTGGGATGTTTCTAGTTTTTCAGGGTTGCATATGGATATATGAACTATGAAGAACATACTGTGATACAAATCTTTTTGCTCATCCTTATTTCCTTTGAATAAATTCATACAGTAGAATTACCAGTCAGTGAGTATACATATAAATTTAAACTTCCATCAAAAATATCTAAAAATTCAGGCTTACTCATTTCTTTTCCTTGGATATTTTCCTTTGCTGATATGATGGGTAAAAATATTATTGCATAATAATTTTACTTTTTATTTCTAGTGAGGCTAAAAGCTGTCGTGAGTGTTGGCTTAATCTTTCTCTTTTTGTGAACTACCTGCTCTACGATATGAGCAAATATGCTCTAAAATATGTTTATGTGTTTTCCCCTTTTGGAGTGCTCTTTTTAGAAAATTTTAGAATCATCTTTTTTTCCTACTTATTATTTCTTTATTTTTAGTAATAGTTATTAATTATTGCTAATTATGTGCCTTTATTTTTCAACTTTATTAAGGTATATATTTGTGGTGTACAGTGGGATGTTTTGATATATGTACACATTGTACAATGACTAAATCAAGCTATTAGGTTGGGGCAAAAGTAATTGTGGTTTTGGACCATGCATTTTAAATCATTATAACTAGGCTCAAACACATCTTTATTAATCAAAATAGGAACCATTATAATCAACACATTTTTGCCAACGAGAAATAAGTTTGTTTATTCCTGTAGCATAGGAATCTGTGATTCGAGATTCAACGAACTCTTGGAAAGCATTTTCTGCATTCTGCTGGTTGTGGAAGCGTTTTTCCCTGCCAAAAGTTGTCAAGGTGCTTGAAAAGTGATGGTTGGTGAGAGGTCAGGTGAATATGGCAGATGAGGCAAAACTCTGTAACCCAATTTGTTCAACTTTTGAAGTGTTGGTTGTGCAAGGTGCGGTCAGGCGTTGCTGTGGCGAAGAATTGGGCCCTTTCTGTTGACCACTGCCAGCTGCAGGCATTGCAGTTTTTGATGCATGTCATTGATTGGCTGAGCACACTTCCCAGATGTGATGGTTTTGCCGGGATTCAGAAAGCTGTTGTAGTTCAGACCGGCAGCAGACCACCAAACAGCGGCCATGACCCTTTTCTGGTGCAAGTTTGGCTTTGAGAAGTGCTTTGGAGCTTCTTCTGGGTCCCGGCACTGAGCTGGCTGTCACCCGTTGTCACATCAAACCCACTTTTCATCGCACATCACAATCAGATCATGACTTGTTGCGTAGAATAAGAGAAGACAACACTTCAAATCGATGATTTTTTAAATTTTCGCTCAGCTCTTGAGGCAACCACCGTGCGAGCTCTTTTACCTTTCCAATTTGCTTCAACTGCCAACCAACCGTAGAATGGTGGACATCCAGTTCTTCAGCAACTTTTCGTGTAGTTGTAAGAGGATCAGTGTCCATGATTCCTCTCAGCTGGTCGTTGTCAACTTCCGATGGCTGGCCACTGCACTCCTCATCTTCAAGGCTCTCGTCCCCTTTGCAAAGCTTCTTGCATCACCACTGCACTGTACGTTCGTTAGCAGTTCCTGGGCCTAATGCATTGCTGTTGCTGCGAATTGTCTCTGCGTCTTTATGACACATTCTGAACTCGAATAAGAAAGTCGCTTGAATTTTTTTGTCTAACTTCATTTCCATAATCTAAAGTAAATATAGTATAAAGAGCAAGTAATAAGTAATTAGCAAAAATAATAAAGTGAGAAATGTGCATTAAAATTATATATAATATAACCACATTTATGATTTTATTCCAATACCAAACGGCAAATTTTAACAATGCAAAAACCGCAATTATGTTTGCATCAAGCTAATAATTAGCACATGCATCACCTCACACACGTATCTTGTTTAATGGTGAAAATATTTAAGATCTTAGCCATTTTCAAGTACATACATTATTATTAACTACAGTCACCATGCTTTATGGAGTTTTTATTGTTATGTACTTCAATGCTTGGTATATATGTAACACATGATCCTCTTTTCATGCACCTCTGTGTGTGTGCATAAGGTTTTTCATTTTCTATATAGAAAAACTTCAAAGTAATCTCCATGATTTTCTAGTAATTACTTCAAAATTGAAACATATATAATTTTCCATCATTTATTTATTAATGATTTTGATATACTGACAGTATTGTTAGCATGCGTTATGTTGTGCAAACTTCTTTTGTTTACTAGTTATGGAAGTGAAATTTTATTTCTCCTGTTTTTTCTTACTGGAGTATTAGAATTTCTTACTGCTTTTTCCTGTGATATATATTATTGGATAAGTTTGGGACACTGCCAGCCAAAAGTGAAAATGGCATTAATGGGACTGAGATGTACAAACAGATTGAGCATATTCTTTATGTGGGCATCATTTCTACCTTTCTAATTCTAATGGCTTGGTGGAACCTTAGGCCTACACTGGATCTCTGGTTGAAAGATGCTCCCCTCCACACATACACACAAACCCTTCCCTCTGACGTATGCTGAAGGCATCTGAATTTTCTGCCTTAGTATTCATATTTTAGAGCAGGCAACCAAAAAGGCTATGTATAGGCAGGTTCTTTTAGCCTTCAGTATCTTGCTGTTTTGTTGTGTTCTAAGGGCATTAAATGCTTCTAGGTGAATCTTATTCTCTCCAGATTTACTCAAATCTAGCATGTTTTTCATACAGATTACTTGGCTATATCCAGGTGGCATGTAAGTTTAAGATAGCTGCATAAGTAGTTAAAGACTGCTAAGCAAAAAACAAAACAAAACAAAAAAAAACCCAAACCAAACCAAACCAAAACATCAATAGTAAAAGGAGATTTGAAGTCCTTAGGAGATATTAAACCTGCCAATAACATAAGGGGAAATATATAAACTTCAAGAATCCATAAATATGAAAGTAAGTTATTGGTAAGCTGTAAACTCAATGAGGGTAGGAACTATGTATTTTTTTAAATTAAAAAACTCTGTAACATGTATTAAAGTGTCTAGGATAGTTACCAGTGCTCCATAAAATGTGTTGAGTGAGGATAGCATAGTCTCCATTCTCTTTTCATAATTTACTTTTGAGATTAGAGAATTTAGGAAATATTATTTTATTTATCAGATTTGACAATTTAATTTTTAAAATAATTAATTGGAAGAAAATTACTACAACTTTCTGGTAAAGTGTTTATATATGTTTGTGGGTAGCTTTGTTGTTTTAAAAGAGTAATATTCTAAAATAGTGTCATTAAAATAGGGAAAATACGTTATTAAATTTAAAGTGATTTGAAATCGGTCATTTAAAATATATTTAAATTGGATTAATTTGAGTGCATGTTTTCCTTTAGGATAGGACCTAATGTATTGCCATGGCTCACTCTTAAAATTATGAGAATTAAAAGAAGCTTATTATAATCTTTACCCACAAAATGCATATGATTTATTATAGGGTTGTGATTTTTATCCAACACTCTTTTACTGAATGATGATGTTTAATAATATTGTAATACTGTATGTCAGAAGATTTATTGTAGTTTTAATTTCTCTGAGCCAAGAGGCAGAGTACTTGGATGCATTTTGGTGGTTATTGACTGATAAGCAATACAATGACCCTACATAGACCTCACTGGTAAATGTTTCTCCAACTCTCTCTGATTAATATGTGTTTTTTTGGTGTAATATGTCAACTTTATCAGATTTAAATTTATCATTAAACTAGCTGGTAGTTTCAGCTCATGGAAAGGCTATTTTGTCTGAGCTATCATATTTTAAAAAATATTGTATACCACAAGGAAGGTCCTTATGAAAAAAAGTCATTCTTGATTACTGTTTGATCAACCAGAAATGTCTCTATAACATTAAATGAAATAGATGAACTGTAGAACTGTAGACTTTGAAACTTTCAACTCTTGCTAAGAGATGAGTAGAAGTTTCCATTCACTAGAGTCAGTAAATCTCTTTTGGCCACTGATTTTTTTTTTTAAGTATAGGAGTCTTTATTCTCTAGAGTGTGAAAATGTCTACAAGAATGTGAGGCACTGGAAAAATGAAGATTACTAAAGATGGAGAATAATTCTTGTAAACCATGCTTGGTAAGTCTGCAGTATTTTTGGGTTTAATTCAACAAACACGTTTTGAACATCTTCTCCATGTTAGGCAGTGTGCTAGGTTGAAGGTTTACAGAAATGAATGTATCTTAAGAGAGAGATGAGTGGAGAGGAGATGTTTATGGTTGCTCCATATGAAATAGTCAAGCATAGAAGCTGCTGTATAAATGCTCCACATACAGTAACTACAATAGGAGCATCTAAATAACTTCTAACTTCCTGCTTCTTGTAATCTTCAGTACATCTCTGTGCTTATTTATTTATACGGCAAAATGCATAATAGGACATTGTGTGGCAATTATGGTTTATAAGTACAATGTCAAAGTTTTTTGGGGGTCATTGGAAGCAAAAAGCTATTAGAGAGTTGAAAGGCAAACACATATTATGGAATAAAAATTTTCCATTTTTTGTCAGGTAATATTTTGAGAGAGTAGTGATGAGGCCACCAGGGAGGAAGAGAATCAAACATATATGTGATTTTCAAGGTAGCAAAAGACTCTGGAACCCATATTGTCCCATTTCTATGAATTGCATCATCCCTTTGTTAAAATCACTGAGCTAACAATGAGATTTCACTCAGGGAAATCAAATAACAACTCTGTTAAGAACTTTGAAACCATCAAAAGAAATCTTGACATTGTATTTACCAAATATTTGAAATCTATGTATGAAACAAATTATGATTAGGAAAGGAATTATGTGGATGTAAAGAACTGTGTATTTGCAAAAGACAAAGATCAATTTAGTACTCTGCTCTATTAAAACACATTCCATCCTGGGATTCCTTTAGTTTTTATGTTTATTCCTAGTGAAAATTCGCCCTGTAATGTTGCTTGGTATTTTAAAATAACATTATTAAGAAAATTGGACATATTTGGTAGTACACAGGGATAATTTCTAAAATACAATTATAAGTATTTACAAAATATAGTAACTTTTAGTATCCTGCCATATTTGTTTGTCATATATGTTGGGAGAGATGTCATTTTCTTATCTCTTTATTTTATTCAGAAGGAAATAAATCTGATGATGCTCATATATTTTCAAAATTCCAGACAAAATTGTTCAGAAAAACAGGTGAAAACAACTGGTTTATTCTGTTTTATTTCCCAAAGTTGTATCATAGAAACATAAAAACAACCTGACCAACATGGAGAAATCCTATCTCCACTAAATATACAAAATTAGCCAGGCATAGTGGTGCATGCCTGTAATCCCAGCTACTTGAGAGGCTGAGGCAGGAGAATCTCTTGAACCTGGGAGGCGGAGGTTGCCGTGAGGCGAGATCACACCATTGCACTCCAGCCTGGGCAACAGGGCAACAAGAGTGAAACTCCGGCTCAAAAAAAGAAAAGAAAAGAAAAGAAAAGAAACATAAAAGCAAGGATAGGCGATCCTTGTGAGAAAATGCTTAAAAGTTGTTTCCACAGTCTTCTGTACTTTTTCTCCGTGATAGGTAACCTTTTAAAAACCAAGAGAATTAAAAAATATACCACATATTTGACTTTTTATTTTTGTAGTACTGATTTCAGTCAAAGCATTCTTGAAAAATGTAAAAACACACTTGTGACTTTTAACCTACTAATCTATTCTTCTAAGACAGCATAACAAGAATACCTTGCTTTCAGGTATCTGGGATTATGGTACCACAACCAGGAAGGAGAAACTGAAGGATAAAGGTTAACTTATGATTGGGTTTTCTCAAGAAGGTTCCAGTATTGGCACCGACATAGGCTATATCTTCACCCTTTTCAATTATAAACCAACAGCTCTGCCGTGAGGATATCGTGAACGTTCACATCTTTACCTGTCAACACTTCTGAAACCCTTTCAGCACCCTGTGTCTCAGTCTATTCTCGATCAAAGCATGACCTGCTCACTAAAGCTTTCGTAAGATAATAATTTAATAAGAAACTCCTAGCCAGAAGACAAAGGAGAAGATTGTGAAGGAGGCCACTGCTAATTTCGCTCCCTACATAATCAGATCAGCACAGCTATCCAGCCAGGACTCATAACCCTTAATAAGTCACTCTACTCGATTAAGAGAAATTGATTTTCCTCTGCTGCGGATCATAGTGATTATGATAAATATGGTATCTGCCGTTCACTGTGCTCCCCCACCCACCCCCGTTCACTGCCCGTGTCCATCTGTTTGCAGGACGGCAGGTAAACGAGCTAGACAGATGACGCCGTGTCATTAACTGCAGTTGGTATCAGTCCTTTGACAGCTGTGGAATTGAGTGGTTCTGTAGATCAGCCCGTCATAAGATGCTTGTGCAGCAATTACACGTCCTGACAACACCACCAGCAGCCTTCAACATGCAAAACTCCTGGGTTGCGATTTTTAATTGGAAATATGGAAAGAGAACAGATAGGTGGGAATGACTGCGGTTTTAACTCTAGTTTCAGGATATGAAGAGTGATGTATAGAGGCCAAAGGGTAACATGCTACCTTCACTAGATTCTAACTGGATCCTAAAGTTATTTGGAGTCTATGGTGGGTATGTCTTATTTTGATCTCTGTCATCAAATCTAGATTTCCAGAGAAATCAATCTCTTTTCAATTTAACTTAATTATTATTATTATTATTATTTTGAGACAGGGTTTCTCTCTGTCACCCAGGTTGGAGTGCAGTGATGTGATCTCTACTCGCTGCCGTCTTGACCTCCCAGGCTCAGGTGATTCTCCCACTTCAGCCTCCTGAGTAGCTGGGATTACAGGCGTGCGCCACCACACCTGGCTAAGTTTTTTGTATTTTTAGTAGAGAAGGGGTTTTGCTACGTTGCCCAGGCTGCTGTTGACCTCCTGGAATCTAGCAATCTGCCTGCCTTGACCTCCCAGAGTGCTGGGATTTACAGGCATGAACCACCACGCCTAGCCATGATATCTTAATACGTTAATGTTGACTGTAGAAATGTTTCTGCCCTTTCTTCTCACTTACCTGAAGAATCTTGAAGGAGTTGGTTTTATTTAGAATCATTTTCCATCACTGTACATCATTCAATAGTGCTTGATATTTTAACATCAGTAAATAAACAAACAGAAAAAAACAGGAAAGTAATATATTTTGTCAGAGCAGAATTATTCTAACTGCTTAAAGTTTTCATATAAACTTTCCGTGTAGCATGTTGAATGTTTGTTTCTATAATTAAAAATACCTAAGATTATTGACTGGATATCTAAAAGGGATTTTATATAGCACAGTACATAGAGCAGCAATAATAAAGGTGTGGTTTTTACTTTTTGCCTTTGTGAATATTTTGGGTTTGGGACATGGTTGTACATATTTCCTGTTTCTATTCTACACATAATGTGGATTACAGAATGACAAATTATAGAAAGACCTGAAATATTATTCTTAACTATGGAGGCAGTAGAGTAATTAAGGAGACACTGAAAAGAGACTTCAGAATTCTTTTCATAAAATGATAGATTTCTTTCTCCTGCTTAAGGTTTTTCTTTGGCCTAAGTCTTAGATTTTTATAAATTAGCTTCATCATTAAATACCAATGTAGTATTTTTTAATGGTATACTAAATTGTTGCTCCATTTGTGACTATATTCTAATTGTATTAGGGAAAATTAATCTTGTTAATTCATATCTTTTTCTATATATGAATGAGAAAGGGCATAAATAATGCTTTTTTTATTTTATTTTTTAGAAATAGGGTTTTGCTCTGTCACACAGGCTGGAATGAAGTAGTGCAATCATAGCTCATTACAGCCTCAAACTTTTGAGAAGTAATCCTCCAACCTCAGCCTCCCCAGTAGCTGGGACTACAAACATGTGCCACTACACCCAATTATTATTATTTTTTTTTCCCAAGACCAAATCTTACCCTGTCACCAGGCTGGAGTGCAGTGGTGTGGTCTTGGCTCACTGCAACCTCCACCTCCCTGGTTCAAGTGATTCTCCTGCCTCAGCCTGCCGAGTAGCTGGGACTACAGGCACGCACCACCATGCCCAGCTAATTTTTGTGTTTTTAGTAAAGACAGGATTTCACCGTGTTGGCCAGGATGATCTCGATCTCCTGACCTTGTGATCCGCCTGCCTCGGCCTCCCAAAGGGCTGGGATTACAGGCCTGAGCCACTGTGCCCAGGCACACCCAGTTAATTTTTAAAATTATTTTTTGTAGAGACAGGGTGTTACTATGCTACCCAGGCTGGTCTTAAACTCCTAGCCTCAAGCAGTCCTCCTATTTTGGAATCCCAGAGTGCTGGGACTGCAGGAGTGAGCCTCTGCATTCAGCCTCTTCTAATTTTAAAGATGAACTGGAGAGTTTCACTTTATTCTCATTACTCTTATTGCAGAGTCTAATCTCCTTTAAAGTAACTTTAGTGTTGCTACTTCTTAGCTTTTCTCAAGAAAAGAAAGCCATCACAGTGGAATTTAATGATTTTTTTAAATCTATTTTTAAATTTTTTTTATTATCTTTTTTTTGTTTTGTTTTGAGACAGGGTTTGGCTCTTGTTGTCCAGGCTGGAGTACAGTGGCATGATCTCGGATCACTGCAACCTGCGCCTCCCAGGTTCAAGTGATTCCCCTGCCTCAGCCTCCCGAATAGCTGGGATTACAGGCATGCACCACCACGCCCAGCTAATTTTGTATTTTCAGTAGAGCCGGGGTTTCTCCATGTTGGTCAGGCTGGTCTCGAACTCCTGACCTCAGGTGATCTGCCCGCCTCGGCCTCCCAAAGTGCTGCGATTACAGGTGTGAGCCAGGACGCCCGGCCATATATATAACATCTTAAGCACATTTAATTTTTCTTTAATCTGAATTTAACTTTTTGTCCCTTGAGAAATAACAAACAAAATGATGATAAAAGTTGTGAAAACTCTGGCTCTACTCCCACTGATTTTGAGGGACATTCTCCTCCTGTTATCCAGGGGATTCTAATTGTACAGTCTGTTGAGCCCAGACAAGTCTGTGCTTGAGAGAAACTCTCCAAATGGCTGCCTGCCTGTAAGAAAGAGACAGCAAGGAAATGCAAGGGAGGCGACACATTTTGTTCAGTTCTATCTGCGTAAGCCTGAAACTTTATGTATAGAAATACAGCCAAATATATTCATAATCATCTCTTAGAGCTTGGCCATCCCAGTATCTTCAGTTCTGTGACCCAGACAAGGAAGGTCATTGGTGCAGCCCTTCCAATCCCAGTATCTTCA
>NC_045435.1:26159210-26162200 GCF_002776525.5 Piliocolobus tephrosceles | reverse complement strand
CAGCCCTTCCAATCCCAGTATCTTCAGTTCTGTGACCTAGACAAGGAAGGTCATTGGTGCAGCCCTTCCAAGCAAACACAGTTAAATTTAAGAGAATTTTTTTTTTTTTTTTTTTTTGCAATATGCCAGACACAGTGATAAATGTGTAATATGAAGATCGCTCTGACACTCGTTTGAATCTGACCAGCTACCAGGAACTTTCCTCCGTATTATCCAAAGCATTTCTCTTGCAATTCACTCTTTCTTAGCTTTTATAATAAGAGTTGATTATTTGAAAGTATGGTCCAGTTATCCTTACCAGCACTATAAAAAGTTTTTGTTTCTCACTAGTTTTCATTTGCTTTTCATTTTTTGCAATGAAACTCATCACAAGCTATTGACCTACTACTATTTTAAGTTAAATTGACCTACTACAATTATTAAGTCTATTTTATTTGTGATTGTATTTTGTGAAAATACAATTAATTGCTCCTATCGTCAATGATAGTACAATGGATCATAATTCCTACCACACATTGTTAATTTACCAAACTACTTAAATCTGATTTATGGATTTTTTTTTCTCAATAGTAGTTTAGATGCCATCGTAATTTCCAGATGTTGAGAGAATCATGAACAGAGAAGTTCCTTTCAAATGAAAAATGCAATTGTCACAGACTCTCTAGTGTATCCAGGTTAGAATATTCAAAAATATATATTCTTTATTAGAGAGACATCATGGGATGTGATCAGCAGGAAAGAGAGACACTGATTGTGAATAGATAAAAGGATTCACATATATCTAAAAGCTTTTAAATAAAATATGCAGAGTGAGTTTTTAAAACTTTTTTCCTCTTTATCCCTTGTTTAATGTTTCGTTTTAGTTCTAAGCCAATCGTACAACTAATAACAGATATGAAAAGACTTGGGATATTTGTCTCTGTGTTCTTTGTGCCATAATTTAAAGTGGCCAGAAGCAAGCAAGTGGAATAAACAGGACAATTGCAGAGTTCATGGAGGATTAGGCCAATTGCAGGCTTCCACACTTAGGGAGGAGAAAACATCCTCATGAATATGAGATTGGAAGTGTCTAGCTGTGAGAAAGGAAAACAAAAAACAAAAAACAAGAAAAAACCCACGTCTAGCTCTGGCTCTGTGCTGTAAAGCACGAGGGTCTCTGTGCTAGACCATGACTTAGCAACTGAGCTGTTTTTAAAAGTATTTGTGTTATAAGAATTTATTATATAATTATATTCTATTAAAGGTAAAATAGGAGCAATCTGGCCAGTTCTAATCACTGAATCTATAGGACAATTTGAGTTGAGATGAAACAAAAACAGCAGTAGAGGAAAATGTTAAGAGTTTAAAGTTAATGTTATTGACAGTTAATCTGATTATGCTTAAGACTGTGGAGTGGGAGACAAGCTGCTTCCCACTTCCTGATTTAAAAAAATTGAAAAATTTTATTTTATATAAATTTGTGATGTTGAAAACCTTGTATTATACCCCCCAAATCTGAATGTTTTAACAAAAGGAAAGATCTCCTTCCATGCACTTTATTCCATTAATACATTCCATTCACATTTGAATATTATGAAATTTTAAATTCAATAGTGGATTGTACTTGGAACAGTTCATCAAGCCAGCCATTTACCTAGGGTGTTTTGATACTAAGCAGCCTTGCAGCTGTTTTCAGAGCCTACTAATAAAAATACGATTTACT
Organism: Piliocolobus tephrosceles; assembly: GCF_002776525.5. Classification (NCBI taxonomy): domain Eukaryota; kingdom Metazoa; phylum Chordata; class Mammalia; order Primates; family Cercopithecidae; genus Piliocolobus; species Piliocolobus tephrosceles. The sequence continues at coordinate 26,160,498 of NC_045435.1, read as the reverse complement.
GCCTAAAGTTTCTTTTTGAATCCTGCATTGCTTGTCTGATTTGGAAGTGTGGTATATAACACAGATAGGAAACCAGGTCAAAGTTAACAGTTCATAGCTGTGAAGATTAGTGCATGCTCATGGCAGAACAATTTTCAGAGTATGTTGGTATTATTGCCATTTTGCACTTTCCAATAAAACGTTTTGTTCATGTAGTCTGTATCTTCTGCATTCAGGCTTTAAAATGACCTTTCATCCCCACTTTCTCTGAAGTTGGACAGCAGCCGCAGTAGCAGCTGCCTCTTTAGTCACTTTGCTTCCCCTCATTTTGATAATTATGAGCAAAGGTCAATCATTTTCCCATCAAGGCAAATCCTGACAACCCCACATGTCAGAGCCTAAGTTATAGATGACATGCTTGTCAACACCAAAACTCAGAGAGTATATCTTTACCTCCTCATGACCAGCTGAAAGTCAAAACCCTACTGCAAAGCAGAGGCAGGAGGGGATGAGGGAAGGGTGGCTGTTTGCCCTGATTTTGTCAACTGCAGACATAGTTCCAGGGAGATTTTTGTAATTTTAAACTCTATAAATGAACAATTACATTCCACTTGATAAACATGAACTGTGAGCATCCTGATTGAATGCAAATGCTCCTGTTAGCAGCATGACCTTGTAGTGCCTTAGACGGAGAGACTTTAGTTTTATTGTGGCGATTGTTCTTAAACCTAGCTGAGTTTTTTAGATTAAGATGAAATGTTTTAAAGCTGGGAGGGTGGGCAAATAATGATCTTTTAAAATAATAACTAGATTCTGGGTGAACTAAAAGCCTGGCTAGGACCATTATAAGAATACAGACCCTCAATTCAGTTCAGTAAACACTGAAGGGATAAGGAGGATACACTTTATTTATATTATGAAATTTGGGATTAAATTTGCACTTCTCAGATTACATCAGATATTGATTTACATTCAATTGCATAATATCTCCCAGTACCCCTAGAATCATCATTCAAAGAAATATGCATTATTGAGTATGGTGGTAACTGGGTGCTAAAAGCCTAGGTCAAGCAAATCACAGAACCATCTGCAGTGGAGAGTTTGTGCTCCAGGGGTCCTAGGGTATTTGAATTTCTCACCATCTATCAATGTATTACCTACCTGTACCTTCAATACTCCCAACATTTTGTCCTCCCAGAATATGATGTGAGCTTAAAATTTAGCTCAGGGTCCCAATTTAATACCTACTCATGGCATCCCTTTCTTTATATATTCAAACATTTCTGTAAAATTCTTTGGATAATTTTAT
>NC_045435.1:26073169-26159200 GCF_002776525.5 Piliocolobus tephrosceles | reverse complement strand
AATTTTATTACAAATACTTTTTGAGGGCTTTCTGTTGCAAAGAAACATGTAATAACTCTTCTTTTTCTTGTTAGAACAATAATAAATCCTCCTATACAGTAAATCATTACCTCCTCACTTCTCACTTGTTTAAATCGAAATTTTTATTTACTGCATTCTATGAGTGTCAGATAGTGAGTTACTTACAAGTATGCTGTGATAAATTGATAATAGGACGGTCATTCTCAGGATGAAATAAAACATTACTTTCCAAGAAAGTTATGACCCAGTGTGATAATTTAGGATTACAAAGAAAGTGTATGAAGTATTTCCTGACATGAGCAACGTAATCTGATCTTACAGCAAGTAATATTTATCCCAGATTCTTGAGAATTAAAGTCTGCATAGAAATGTAATAAGTTGTGAGTCTGATTCTGTGTTCTAGCTGAGCAGTACTTATTCTTTCCTTTATGTGCGAAGTTGGAACATACATATGAAGCCCATATAGTAGGCTTATAACAGATGCACTTATTTTATAAACAGCCATATGCTTGGACATATATCTCTTCAGGCAGAAAGACCTACTGTTGGTCACACTCCTAAAGACCATTGCTTTGCTTGTCTTCTGCTCTGGTCCATTGCCTTGATGCCTACATTCCAGTTGTTCACCTTCCATGATTCCCAGAAGAAGGGAGTCAAAGGCTGGCAAATGCACAGGTGTTTTGTCACCTTTCTTACATCCTACCCCCTCTCAGTTATTCATTATGGTAATGGCACTTTGTGATGTGCAATTTCTGGATTTATGACCCATTCTTGATAAGCGGGAATCCGGACTGCGTGTGCATCTTTGATAAGGTTCTAATTGGATAGCAGTGACCTTTCTGGATGTAATTCTGGGAGGAAGATTAAAAAGCAGTCCAGAAAGTGACAGGTTTGGGACAATAACGTATGAATTCGGCTCTGCTGGCAGGCAAGAGATGTAAGCTGTGATAAATTAGAGGCAAACCAAACAAGCTTACTGAATGATTTTTCATTTCTGCTACATCCTTGGGTAAAAGTCTATTGTAGGAATTGCACTAATATTACTGTATTCCTCTAGCCCTGTGTTAAGACTACTTGTTTACCAACTGCAGAAACTGGCAAATTCTTCCATTAATATAGTTTTACAGTAACCAAAGGATGCATACTCAATTAAAAATAGGGGCTCCATTTTGCATACTTGTGCTGTCTTATACATTGAACAGTGAGCGTTTGGAAGAGAGTCATCTAAACTCATAAAAACCTCTCTCTGTGTGTCTCTCTTTCCTTCCACCCCCTTTCTCATATTCATATGAAAAGCTATTAGAAATTTCCATATATACACCCAAATCCTGAGGACACCTTTTCCAAATTAAGAGATTTAAAGATGGATTCTAAAAGAGAATCCATTTAACAAGGTAACTTGTTAATACACTGTCATTAATATTCTTCCGTATTTGATAAAGTCTTAAACTCTTAATATATTTTCCATGTTGAATATATAGCAGAAATACACTGGTATAGATACTTATGTTTATTACATATTTAAAGGATAAGAACACATACACTGACGTGCAAGCACAAGAACCCCTTCAGAGAAAGATAGACAAAGATTTGTTGTCCTCCAAAGTGATACTTCTGAGGGGTGCTAATATTTAATAACCTAATCTTAAGGACATTACTATAATAAAGGCTAAAAAGCAGTTTTGTCAGGTGGCTTTGTAAATCTGTCTTCTTTGCTATTGGAGCCTGTTGCTTATACACACATGGAATACAAAATAAATTGTCCATGTAGCAGGCAAATCAATACGTGGGTGTCCCTACCAGGATTAATCATGGGAGGAGTTCCCTCACCACTGGCACATGGGTGCATTCAGGGTGCACAGGGCCTATTACTTCTGCGTCTGCCTTTAGAGGGAGTCCTCTAGAGCTTGCTACAAGGGGAGGAGGAGGCAGCTACCTCTTCTGAGGGCCTGAGGTAGGTCAGACACCAGGCTAGGCATGTGCACGCAGAGTTCTGTTCCAGCCTCAGTGCAACGCAGAGACCTGTCGCTAGAAGTCCTGTTTTTACAAGTGAAAAGACAAATGTGTCTCCCTACCACTTCCTCAGCACAAAGTCTGGCACCCAGCAGTCACTCTGTCAATGGAAAACAAAATGAATAAGGCCGGGAGAAACGAAGTAACTCACCTAAGATTGTACTAATTGAAAGCCCAGCAAATCCAGATTTGAGTCGGACTCTGTGTGTCTTAACACAAGCAAACAAGCCAATACACAAAAAGCAAACTGCCAGCTGCAGTACCTTATGACAGTTTTGCAACTTACCTGCGAGACACCATTTTGTTAGAAAACAGCTTTTTTTTTTTTTGAGACAGAGTTTCGCTCTTGTTGCCCACGCTGGAGTGAGCGGCACCATCTTGGCTCACTGCAAGCTCCGCCCCCCGGGTTCCTGCCATTCTCCTGCCTCCGCCTCCCGAGGAGCTGGGACCACAGGCCTGCGCCACCACACCCGGCTCATTTTTGTATTTTTAGTAGAGACGGGGTTTCTCCATATTGGTCAGGCTGGTCTCGATCTCCTGACCTCAGGTGATCCTCCTGCCCCAGCCTCCCAAAGTGCTGGGATTGCAGACATGAGCCACCGCGCCTGGGCTTTTTTTTTTATTATTATTATTTTTGATGGAGTCTCGCTCTGTGGCCCAGGCTGGAGTGAGCGGCGCCATCTTGGCTCCCTGCAAGCTCCGCCCCCGAGTTCCCGCCATTCTCCTGCCTCCGCCTCCCGAGGAGCTGGGACCACAGGCGCCGCCACCAAGCCCGGCTCCTTTTTGTATTTTTAGTAGAGACGGGGTTTCACCGTGTTAGCCAGGAGGGTCTCGATCTCCTGACCTCGTGATCTGCCCGTCTCGGCCTCCCAAAGTGCTGGGATTACAGGCGTGAGCCACCGCGCCCGGCCCCACAGCTTTTTGGAAGTATAATTCATGTACCACACAACTTATCCATGTAAAGTGTCAGACATCACTTTATATTTTATACTTATTATTAAATCAGTATATATAAAATCATAGTGCCTCTTCTTTTAGCTGTGTTTAATCCTTACAGACTGAAGACCTGTTCATTTTTAACCTAAGTAGAGAAAATAGTCAAGAGTATTTTTTTCACTTGAAATCAGTAGTGCCTATTTTTGCTAAATATCTTGATTCCTAATTATTGCTATTCTTCCAGCATTTCTCTGACATCCATCATTTCTTACCCATTTTTTTTTTCATATTTTTTTACTATATCAGTGCCTTCATATTTTTACCATACTGGTGTGTCAGGCACTGGGACTGTTCTTAGAAGCACTAGACTAGACGTTTTGCTACCCTATTCCACTCCCTAAACTTATTGACATTTAATTGTCCTAAAACATTTACTTTCTCCATGACACGTGCTATTCTTAAAATAAGTTCTATCAGGTAAAATTAAAAAGAAAGGCCTTTGATGACTGTCAGTGTCCTGCATGATCCGATCTTACCTTGTTTAGACAACTTTTCCTTTCGTAATTCCTATCCAAAAAATGCCTTTTCTACGCAGACCAACCACTTACTGTCTCACTTACAGTAATGTTTATTTCTAACTTTGCGGCTTATCTGACTTGTTTAACCAGTTAATTGTCCCTTTTACTTCCCTAATAAATATGACCCAGGATGAGAATTAAATAGTATTTCCTTTATTAAGTCCTACTCTCCCACACATTCTCCTAATACCTTTGCCTGCCTTAAAATCCTACTGGGCTTGCAGTTTGTCCGCCATATTTAACTCTTGGCAGACAGTGGTCCCGTATTTTTTTCCTCATGAGTATTTCATATGTGGACATCTTGACTCTCGAACAATTTTAAATTTCTTGAGAATCTATTCCATGCCTGATTTCTCCCCCAGCGGCTTTCTACCCTCTTTGCAGTATGTTCTTCTTAAAATAATATGTTTTGGTTTGTCTCAACTATATATAAAATGCACATGCATATGTATATAGTTTTGTTTGAAAAGAAAAAAGATTTACAATTTATTTAAACTTTGTAAACGTCAAATAAAATATTGAAGCAACTACATTAACTCACATTTGAAAGGACTCTGCTGATGAAAAATATGACAAGTATATGGCACTGGGGTTCCAATGTAAAGTTAATCACTAATTTTTAGAAATTAAGCTGACTGGGAGAAGGAGGTGTAGATAAGTAGATTTTCATGAATTCCAAGATACATGCTTTTGTGATAAACTTAAATATAATTTTGTTTTCCATCAGGCCTCAAATACCAGATAGTTGTGGGCCTTGTGAAATAATTTTTTATTAATGCCTTGCCAAGTGGAACATGATGATAAAAATGGGCAGTTGCTATTTCTCTCATCATTTTTTGTCTTAATCTCTCTAAAGGTAAAAACATATATTATGATAGGAAGTTGTGAGTGGCCCTGGCACATTTTTTTTTTGTCATTTGCTTTTAAATGTTAATATTAATATTGTATATAATGAAGGTACTTAGATTCAAATTGAAATGAATAAAGTTAATTGGCTTTATCCCTGGCTTACAGTTTGGAGTCTCTATGATAGATACCTGGAGAGTGACTAGTGTACTTCAGCTGCGTGGGCATGGGCTGAATGGATAATGTGAAGATTACATTTTTGTGGGAGTCCGACAAAGGAGTTCTAAGTAAAAGTGGCCTGTGAGCCTTAAAAAAGTATTAAAATAAAATAAGATGCAAATTGATTTCTGAGAAACATGTTTGAAGTTTGAACCTTCTGGCTGTTAACAATTATGGTTAACAAAAAATGTATATTTGTATCTTCAAGGATATTACTGTAATTCCTTGTAGCTAATGCTCTGAAAGAACTACCATGTTTTAAGTCATGCCTTTCAGCTTGTTTGTTTTTTTTTGTTGTTGTTTTTATGACATGAAGTTCTAAATAACTTTATACAATTAACAGAGACATTATTTTTAAATGTTAACTAGGCTGGGTTAATATTGTTTAGGATTTTATGTGTTTTAACATATTCCCACATACTCTAAAAATTAAACTAACTATAGAACTATGATGGATCTAATGAGGTAGCACTTTTCTTGGTTTAATGTCATTTTTTTTTTTTTTTTTTTTACCTCCATCACACATCAACTGAATGAGATAATTGATGGAAAGACTTGAAATAAGTATGGCATAAACACATCAGTGTATGTGTTGCTAGAAAAAATGTTTTCCTGTCACAGTAAATGCCATGATAAAATTCTTATTTTCTAATTAATATTCTCTCATGTTAACAATCTAACAGCATGCTTATGCATTTGTTCTTAAGTCCAGTGTGGCATTAGTGCTGTTTGTTCATTGAACGTTGGCTGTGGTCTGAGACACTTGGTATCTTGAGTTTCTGAGTTGATGCTGTCATGCTCTTAACCTGCCTAAGGTGGTGATTAGAAAGCACAGTTACAGCCGCTGCTCAAGTCATCTGAAAATTTCCTTCCTGCTACTTAAATGTTACAGGGTAGAGGCCATTAGTTCTTCTACAAGCTACAAACTCCCAGCCTGCTGCCGTGTCATGAAGCCAGAGAAATCAAAAAGCCACCTGCTGACCCTCGCTATTGTCTGGGCTTGTCGTCTTCTATCAGTAGTGTGCCACAATCAGCGAGATACACATGCACCTTCTGCCTGCTCAGGCTGTGGCGGCCCCTGCTCCCTGCACCTGTTTGCTTATACATGAGCTGTGCGTGTTTGAATTTAAATCGACACAGGAGGGTGGAGCGAGGGAGGAAGGGCGATGCCTCTGTCAGCCACGGTTCATTACGACAGAGGAGCCAAACCCAGCGCGCAGGGAAACAAGGAGGCCTGATAACATGGTAGTGGGTGACAAAAGATGAGTTTTCTCTGCGGGAACCATTTTTCCCCCTTTTAAAGTTGAATGGGGTGGGTGATTATTAAGACAAGATTAATAATCATTTTGATTATCATATCTATCAATAGATGATATCTTTAATTACATAGAGAATTATAAATCAGATGATGAAGTGTTACCTGCGTCTTTTCCAAAGTTACCTTTCCTTGGTATTGTCCAGAGATGTCATTGCAAAAAATTGTCTAATTTATCAAAGAAACAACACAAAATTCAGGCATGCGTACATGTGTAACAAGGCCAAGATTTGGACGGGCGTGGTGGCTCACGATTGTAATCCCAGCACTTTGGGAGGCCGAGACGGGCAGATCACCTGAGGTGAGGAGTTCGAGACCAGCTTGGCTAACATGGTGAAACCCCGTCTCTACTAAAATCATAACAAGGTATGGTGGCACATGGCTGTAGTCCCAGCTACTCGAGAGGCTGAGGCACGAGAATCACTTGAACCCGGGAGGCGGAAGTTGTGGTGAGCCAAAATTGCACCTCTGCACTCCAAACTGGGTGACAGAGCGAGACTCTGTCTCAAAAAACAAAAAACCGAGCAAAACAAGAAAAACGGCCAAGATTGAGTAAATGTATACACTGGGGACTCGTATCTGGGATATCTGCAATATGCACCTGTTTATGGTAGAAATTGTTTTACCTAACAAGAGACAATACACTCATCTTTCTTTTTCAACTTGTTTACTAAATCATACTTTTCTTAGGCTTAGTGAATGCTCATTTAGTAGTTGTGGCGTCCTGCATCCGGGCTTCTAGGCTTTGAATTCGAAAACCTGAGACGGGTTGCTGCCTTTGGTATTTATTAGTTCCGTGACGTTCGGTGATTTCTTTAATCTACCTGAGGCTCAGTATCTTCATCCACAAAAAGGGAGCACTGGTGTCCACTTGAGAGGGCCCCAAAGGGTGGAAATTTAATGACATAATAATCGTGAGTGCTCTTTTCAAACTGTGATGTGTTATATAAACATCAGATAGTGTTACTATTAACATTGATGTCATATCAGATTAACCATGGTCTCCAGAAGATTCCATACTCATAGTTTCATTACTAAATAAACTTTTAAACTAAAACCAAAATACTTTCAAAAATAAATTGTGTTAATTATTACCACTATAATACTGAAAGTTTTATGGAACTATTTCCTGCGTAAAGCAAACTGTTGTATGTTAAAATGTTTTCCTGGTGTACTTTCTTACTATGTGTCATTTAAAAACTAATTCTAGACTATCAAGATAGAATTTTATTATAAAGTTACTGCTTAATATGACACTTTCTTCTAATTTTATTGTGCCAAGATTTTGTGCAAAAGTTGCACAGGCAGATAGTTACATTCTTTTTTCCTTTGGGTTTTCACTATGTACTCTAACAAAGGAAGGATGAAAGAACTGAGGGAGAAGATCTGGCATCTAGAAACACACACTCCCTCCCACACACACAGCCACTCCTAAAAGTTATAAAGGCTCTGTCGAATTTGGGGGGTACCTTGAAGAACTTCAAGCTGTCACCATTTCACTACCCCATGCGGTTTGAGCAAATGAGCAGCCTTGAACTCTTACGCAGAGATGCAAGGCCTGGGCAGAAGGCAGTGCATCTGCAGGCCCTTGCATGACTAATTTCCTGTCAGCAAGTGATTTTATTATCATTTAAATAAGAACGTATAATAATAGCTGTAAACTTGGCAGATGGCTGAATTGGTAAATTTTAAAGGAGATAGGTTTAAAATACTTCTGTGCTTCCTCCTTCAATGCCTTCCCCCCCACTCCTTAAGCCCCGTGGCAATCAACTATTTTGGTTACCACTTTTGATTTAACCACTGTGTTGGTTCCTGTCGATTGAAGGGACTTTAGTAACACGATACTGGGATGGCTGTTTAAGCAGAGGACACACCGTGTTTCACTGCTTCTTATTTACATTGGGCATAGGGGAAGTCCAATTATTGGTAGATATTTCCCTTTTCTTCTAATAATTTCTGCATGAATTTTCTTTTCTTTGTCTCTTCACTCAACACTTGAGAGGAAAGGAAAAGTACCTGAAGTTCTTAGTTCATATTTCTCATATAAAGTTAAAATAATGCATAAAAAGAACTATTGTGTATTCAGTTCTCATGTTCCCTTTCCTTAGTCAACACAGCCTTATCAATACAGCAGTAAGTGTGGACAGTCTGAAGCACAGGAGAGATCACTAATACTGCAGCCAATTTTCTTTCCTAAAAAGTACAGGCACAAAAATAATTCATATCAGATGAGGTCTTACAAATATTAAACACCATTATGTCGAGCAAATGCTGCTAAATATAAAACAAAATATTGACTCTATTATATAATATAGTTATGGTTAACAAAATAAATCTAATAGGGAATTTTAAACTACCAATTTAGCTTAATTAAAAGGTACAATTTCCTCAATCCTGATTAAATAACAGTAAAAGCATAGACTGAATCCACTCCCTCTGAGATTTTTCAAAGAATGTTTGAGAAAGCTTAATGTTGGAGTTATAATTACGCAACAGTAATCTGTTTATTCCTTTGACTTAAGATACTAAGATCACTACTAACCAAAGTTTATTAATTGAAAGCTTGGAGACAAAGTACCTTTTTTTTTTTTTTTTTTGAGACAGAGTCTCACTCTCACCTGGGCTGGAGTGCAGTGGCATGATCTTGGCTCACTGCAACCTTTGCCCCCTGGGTTCAAGCAATTCTCCTGCCTCAGCCTCCTGAGTAGCTGGGACTACAGGCGCACGCCACCGTGCCTGGCTAATTCTTTGTATTTTTAGTAGAGACGGGGTTTCACCGTGTTGGCGAGGTTGGTCTTGAACTCCTGACCTCGTGATTTGCTCGCCTCGGCTTCCTAAAGTGCTGGGATTACAGGGGTGAGCCACAGCACCCGGCCCAAAGTAAATTTTAATGCTATCTGGCAAACATATGTGTGAAGATAGTAGTATTTAATGTAGACTAGCAATGCTAGCTTGGGGAATTAGTATTTATGCATGCCCTTTCTAAGCTTTCTTAGCAGGTATCTCCATGCTTAGAAAAGTCAACTTGCAACCCGTGTGTAAGACAACACATTTGTCACGAGTTCAGTACTTGTCAAGTGGGATGTATATTCTCAGAGGTCAATAGTGGCTTATAGGAGATTTAGATGTGTCTCTTGGCATTAATCAGCTACAAACATCACTCTCATCCAACTCACAGCTTGAACTTCCTTACCTACCAATATCCGTCTTGGCTGCCTGAAAAGCAAACTGTTGAGCAACAGATTTAAGAATAGATTATTGACTTGGTTCCATTCAGTCTTGTCCCAGATGTGATCTCTATTAAATATTTTGGGGATTAGGCCTTATTCCTATTTTGCTTTTTTTGTTTTTCTGCTTTTGTGATTCCACTGTCAGTTAGTGTTGTGGTTCTCATTTCCTTTTTCTCTACAATCTGCAAATTTATTTGTTAATGTACTGTACTTAGTGTACTGTTTAGGCAGGATTACAACTAATTTGTGAACCAAAAGGAAAATCGATGAAAAAAGAAAGACCAAAAGAAAATGCTTCCTTGGGAAAATGTCACAATTGGATGATTATTTTATTTGTTCCTGATATTTTCCTTTTCTGCAGATACATGATTATATAATTGTTTCAGTTATATGAAACAAAAATTAGATGTGGAGGAAAACTCTAAATAGGGAACTCTAATGTTCTTTTAAAATGAAGAATTTAATGAAAACACTCAGAACTCCCCTGCTGGGCTCAAGCAGGTTGAAATTAATTCAAGACGGCAGATAAAATTTTTAACCAGGCCGAGTGGAGATGACGGATGTGACAGCTCTCAGTTAAAATGTCTTTTAGTGGCGAATGCGTGCGTATTAGTCAAGGATGTGACATAACTGTCCCGGGTGAGAGAAAATGAACCGATGACCATTTGCATTGAGAACAAAAGAAAAATTCTTTATAGTACAATGTAAAGAAAGACAGGTAACTTGAGGTTTCATATTTATTTGGTTGTGTTTGAGAATATTTTTGGGAATCTTTTTACCTCAAGAAAACCTCTGAAAGTTAACATAAACATATTTTTTTAAAGCAGTGATTCTTTTCTTTCTTCTCTACATATCAGAAAATAAATGTTGAGCCAAACGCCTGTGCCCAGGAAAGTCAGGTAAACTTTTTTGTTTCCCCCTGCGAAGAACAACAGAAAAGTATCTGTAGATGGTCATACTTCAAAAGTTGTGCAAAAAAAAGCCTTACCAACCGAAAACTCAGTTTCAAATTTGACTATGTGAAGAAAATATTGGAATGAGAATCCCTTTTTTTGTTACATGAACACTGGCTCCCTACTTTTCCCCTTTCTGATAATAAGACAATTTGGTTGTGTGTTATAAAGCAAAGCAAATAAAACAAAAATGGATGTGATTCTATGGCAGAATGTTATAGGGGAGGGAAATTATTTGGAAACTACAATTGGCAGGATTTGACCATATGAAAGTCAAGTTTAATTAACTTTAAGAACAGATGCTTTCAAGACATAGCAGTTACTAGTTAGAGCTACAAGTATAATTGAGTTTTATAGTGTAGGGTTTATTTTTCCAATTAAAATCAAATTGCATTATCATAATTTTGTTATTAGAATGTGTAAAACTCAGGCTTAAAAAGAGTACTCAAATGTAGAACTAGATCTTGTCCTCTTTTGATCAAAAGAAAAGAATGGACAAAGATGTATTTTAGTCTCAAGATTAAATGCAATTTCCACTTTAGAAGGTAGTTGTTACTTCCTTTAATAATGTATCCTCCCCAAAATGGTATATGAGAACATAAAAATTTACTGCAACATTAGAGCCAAAAATAGAATACATATATTTGTATACAAATATTCAGTGATGCTAAGTGGATTCAGAAAATGCTACCAAAATAAAATAATTATTTATCTAGGTCTTCAGTGATGAATAGGAATCCCTTACTTAAGGGAGATTAAGTTTATTTAAGGCAAGGTAAATGGAGAAGTAAGTTTTTCTCTTGTATTTTGGCCTTTTCTTGTCTCTCTTTTCTGGAGTTATCAAGGTTTCTCTCATTCAGTGCTTTGTGCATCTTCTCTTTGTGAATCTGCAGTGTATGTGGACAGACAGCTCTCTGTGAACATACACTATTTTGACAGACTACAACTTTGATTTGCTGCTCAGGCTTTGACTATAGTCACATTATGGCTCAAGTATTTTATTTCATAGTCATTTACCAAGTGCCCAACACTGATTTTTAAATCAGAGAAAAATACATTTTATTTACTTTCCATGCCCAGCTCAACAAAAAATGATATTTTCTTCTATGTCTTGCATTAAAAATTGCATTTGCAAGTGGCGTATTTAGATGATGCTGAAGAAATTAAGCAATATCAATTGTACCTTTTCACAGTGTGTACATGTAAAATTTGTCAGTGTGTACATGAAAATACTCTTGGTTTTCTTGGAATTGCTTCCATTTAAATTCTATCCTTTTGATTTTTTTCAGTCCAATGCCTTTGCAAATTTCCAGTATACACTTTCTACTACTATAACTTTAGTACAGTCCTCAGTGTTACTACATTACTTGAAAACATGCATTTTATACAATCTCCTGCTCTTTTGCTTTTGATTTTCTGGGCATATGCCTGTTACCCTTTGTACTCATTCAGTAGACTACATTTATGCTACAACTGGGGGTTACCGGTTCACAGCTGTAGATTATTCAGAATCTTCTTGATACTGATAATATCTTCTTATTTACAGTTTGCTGGTATACTGAGAAAATGTGGTAGAATAGCTTTAACAGAAGTACAATGTAAGCCACATAAATAATTTAAAATTTTCTAGGTTCCATATTACAAAAAGAAAACAAAACAGTTAAAATTAATTTAATATTATATTTAGCCTAGTACCCCAAATTTTATATCAATATACAATCAGTAAAATATATTATTAATGAAATATTTTAATTCTTTTTTATTTTACTGAGTCTTTGAAATCCAGTGCCTACTTAATACTTGCAGCACATTTAATTCTAACTAGCCATATTTTGGTGATCAATAGTCACCGCTGACTGTGGCCACTGTATTGGATAGTGCCACTCGAGGACCTTGATATTCAAAGTGTCCCATAAAGAAAACAGCATCCACATCACCTGTGAGTATGTTCGTTGTATAAAATCTCAGGCCCCCTGCTAGGCCTGCTGGGTCCAAATCTTCCTTTTAACAAGATCCCTAAGTTACTGGATGCACTTACAGAATGAACATCACTGAATCTCTAGTTTCCCAAATGTATAGAAAATTGGTGTTAATATTACTTCCAATGCCACAGATTCTTTTCCAAACAGCTTTATTGAGCTAAAATTCATATTCCATATAACTCACCCTTTTAACATGTAAAGCTCAATGTTTTTTAGTGTATTCACAATTGTGCAACTGTTTCAGTTATCTAACTTGATAATATTTCTCTCACCCCAGAAGAAAAACTTCTACCCACAAGCAACACTCAGCACTTCCTTCTGTACCCAGTGACCGACAACCACTAATCTACTTTATGTATGGAACTGCCAATTCTGGACCTTTTATATAAATGGAATTATTTAAGATGTGGTCTTTCGGTCTGTCTTCTTTCACGTAGTATAAGTACATTGATCTGTAGTCTTCATTTCTTTTGATGTCTTTGTCTTGTTTTATTAAATGAGTTGAAAAATGCTTCTTCTTCTTCCAGTTTTTGGAAGAGTTTGTGAAGAATTTGTGTTAAATCTCCTTTAAACATTTGGTAGACTTTTCCAATGATGCTGCCTGGGCCAGGGATTTTCTTTACAGGAAGTTGTTTTGGTTATGAATTCAGTATCTTTACTGGTTATATGTCTATTCTGATTTTTTATTTTTTCTTGTTTCATGTTTGATGGATTGTATCTTTCTTAGAATATGTTCCATGAATGCAATGTTACCATTCAGTGAACTGAAAAAGGCAAACCCTTTTCCTTCATCATTTTCCTGTGTATTTTGTGGTCGAGATCATTCTTTGTAGTTACCATTGTGACGGTATCACAACCAAAATGAGCCTTGAGAAGTACATAATTTTTAAAATTTAATTTATCTTTATGAATTTTCAACCATTGGTGAACAGAGAAAGATATTTTATTTTGCCACAGTTGACTTCCTAGTCGCTGATAGCATGCAAAAATGAGAGAAAGCCAGACTGGGAAAAGATGTCTCCTTACTAAAATAATGAAAGAAGTAGCCCCCACTCCTTCCTTGGAAATAATGATACACAACAATGCACAAAAGGTCAGAGCTACACTTTCATGGTATAAATGACATCTAAGTTAAATCCATATATCCTGTCTTGGATGAAACTTGATATGATTCAATCCAACCCTCCATCTGATAATGATTCTTTGACATTTCGATTTTATACTCGGGTGATAGCCCTTTAATTTTCTTGAATGTTTACTACAACAAAACAATCACCTCTGATAAACCAATCTATTCTATTATTAGATAAGTCTAAAATTTAGGAGAATCTTTCTTATTTGAAGTAGAAAACGATCTCCTTTCTATACACATTTAGTTCTAGCTCTATCAATATGAGCAGTATAGAACAAGCTTACTTCATCTGCTACTTCACAGCCCTTCAGATGTCAGAAAGAGCATTTTCTTCTTAGTAGACAGGTAACAGAACTATAATGGGATCAAACTGAAAAAAAAATTGTGAGAATATAATCTACACTAATAATAATCCCTTAATGAACTTCCACTTGAAAAAATACACGTAATTTAATGTATCTCCTATCCATTTCTAAACATGGGTTTTTATTTCTTAGTATGAAGTTAAAAAATTATTAATAATAAATATGTACAGAAGAAAAAAACAGGCAATGAGGTATGTTTAGCAAATATGTCCTCAACGTGTTGATTTTAAGATGGCTTGTTTTTAGATGCTGGTGAGGCTGTGAAGAAGAGGGAACATTTTTACATCCTTGGTGGGGATCTAAATTAGTTCCATCACTATGGAAAGTAGTTTGGAGGTTTCAGAGGTTTTTCAAATGACTTAAAACAGAACTACCATTTAAACCAACAATCCTATTTCTGGGTATATATCCAAAAGAAAACAAATCGTCCACCCAAAAGACACATGCACTGGCAAGTTCATCACAACAGTATTCACAATAGCAGACGTGGAATCAACCAAGGTGACTATCAGCGGTGGACTGGATAAAGAAAATGTGGTGCATATATGCCATGAAATCCTATGAAGCCATAAAAAGAAGAAAATCTGTCTTCTGCGGCAACATGTATGCAGCTGGATGCTGTTATCTTAAGTGGATCATGGGAGGAACAGAAAACCAAATACTCCTTGTTCTCATTTATAAGTGAGAGCTAAACATTGGGTACTCAGGTACATAAAGATGGCAACAATTGAAACCCCAACTAATAGATGGGGGAGAGAAAGAGTGAGGGAAGGGTTGAGAAGCTACCTATTGGGTATTATACTCAGTACCTGAGTGATGGAATTAGTTGTACCCCAAACCGAAGCATTACACAATGTACCCAGTTAACAAATCTGCACATATACTCCCAGAAACTAAAGGAAACGTTCAAAAATAAATATTCATTTTTAAATTTGGAAAAATACATAAATAAATAAAATGGCTTGTCTTTGAGGCAGTGAAATTACTGGACATATGATCAGTGCTCAGTAAACTTTAGATGACTGTGGTATATAGGAAGGCAGAATAATGGTCCTCAATGATGTCTGAGTCCTGATCCCTGAATATATCTGTGCATATATCATTGTCATAGCAAGGGAGAATTAACTTAGCTGATAGAATTAAAGTTGCTCATCATCTGACTTTAACATAGGGAGATTATCTTGAATCGTCCAGGTGGGCTCAGTGTAATCAGAGAGTCCCTGAAATTGAAAGAGTAGAGGGGGTAAGGGGTCAGAGTCATCTGATATGAGAAGGACTTCATTTGCTCTAGCTGCTTTCAAAGATGGAAGGAAGTGCCTGCCAACCAGGAAATACAAGTAACCTTTAGAACCTGGAAAAGGCGAGGGAACAGATAGTCCCATAGAACCTTCAGAAACCCCGTAAACAACATAATCTTAGCCGGGTAAGACTCATGGAGACTTCTGTAGGTTTCCATGATAAATGTGTTGTTTAAGCTGGTATATTGTGGCAATTTGTTATAACAGCAACAGAAAACAAATACACATGATAGTTATTTAACAGAAAACTAACACACCTACTCCAATCTGGATTCAGGTCTCATTACTCTACTGAAACCGTTCTTTTGAACGTCCCCAGTTATCTCCATGTTGTGAAATTCTGTACATTTTCAGTCTTCATTTTACCTCTCAAAAGCACTTCATGTTGTTAACTATCCCCCTTTTCCTCCTTAAAATACTTGCTATTTTTGCCTTCCATGGTCTGTCACTTCCCTGCTTTCTTTTGACCTCCCTGACCTCTTTTTCAGTCCCTTTTCCAGCTCATTCGAATCCACCTCATTCCAATCCACCTCAATTAAACATTTTAGAGCCTTCTCCTCTTCTTGCTCTGGAACTCTCGTCTGTGGTCATTGCTTCTATTGACACTCCTTCTAGAGAGCATACAAATTTTCATCTTCCTCTGGGGCTCATTTCTGAGTTGTACCCAGATAACCCATTGCCTACTTGAATTGCTTTTTCTTTGTTTTTAAAGTTCTTCATCTCAACATCATCCAAATTGAACTTACAATTTTCCTGTTCAGTGAGCACCATTCTCCTTCTCCTTTCATATCCAAGGCACTACTAGGAACTGCCAATGTTACTTTTTCAGTGATTTCTCCAAATGATGTTCTTCATTCCCATTGCACGTATATCACCCTAGTCTACCACCTGCATCCATTCTGCACTGTGTCCGTTCTGTTTTCCGCAGTCTGGCCAGAGTCATTTAATGTCATTCTCACCATGTTACAACTGCATCAAACACTGTTGAATGGTTTCTTGTGCCTTTAAAATTAAGGCAGACCTCCTAAAAGCATATGCACTATTTCAGTTTGCTGAAACCTGCCAGTAGTTCTAGTAGCAAGTGAAGTAACCTCTCAATAATAACATTTTTAGCACAGTTTTAGTCTCATTTTTTAAACTTTAGACCACAAATATTAGAAATCATGACACTGAAAAGAGAGAAAATATACAATATGTAACAAAGATTTCCCAGCTTTTTTTCCCTAGTGTTCTTCTTCGGTATTGCTATACATTTTGTGTCTTTCTGTACTGGTTGAGAAGGGTTGAGATCGGGTAGAAAATGCATGGCAATTGTAGTCAGGTTTGATTTTTCTTTAGATCGTGGTAAACAACGTAAGATTGTATATTTATGCATATGAATCATTTTGTATTTTTTGTAATTAAATTGATGTCAATCCCAATTTTATTGAACCCCAAATATCAACTGGCTCAGCAGTCACTACGGAACTGTTGTTACTGTATGTATGTACATACATTACACACATACATACATAACTGTTGTTAATGTAATAATGTATGACATTGGAAAACCATTGTTAGTTAAACCAATTGTCATACGTATTAGTTATTTGAAATTCAGTGAGAGGAACATTTTCCTGTCTATTGCAGGTTGCTGTGAGAAATGGTAAATTCTCTTTCAAGGATTTCAGTTGTGCTTGTGAAATAAATTCTTAACATTTTTAAGCTCCTGTAATATTGCAGGCATTTTACTTTAGTAAAATAGTAAATAAAATAGTACTTCATTTGATTTTAACAAATTTGTGCTGCTGATTAGTACTTTTTAATATATTTATTAGAATATTAATTAGAATATATAAAATATTTATTAGAATATATAAAAATATTCTTTAGAATATTCATTAGAATGTATAAAAAATTAGAAGAATTAAGCTAATTAGTGGGTAAAAAGATAAGAATTCAAATAGAGTTCTTCTGTTTCTAGTGCTTATATTATTTTTTTCTATATCAGTCGTTCCCAAAGTTTGGTCCCCACACTAGCAACATCAATATCACCTGGGAACTTGTTAGAAATACAAATTCTTGGACCACCACCCTAAACGTACTTAATCAGAAACTCTGGGATGAAGCCCGTAATCGGTGTTGACTCTATAGGTGATGTCAATGACGAGTCTGATGCATGTTAAATAGGCCGTTGATACACACTAAACGTAGAAAACCATATTGTTACACCACTGATTATATGTCTGTAGATGTGACGCGCCCCTATCTTTCTTATTATTCTTCTTTGACTCACTAATTTTTGCTGCTAAAGCAGAACCAGGAAATAATTCAATTCCAACTTACTAAGAGATTCCATAGTTAACAATGAGTATTCCTAAGTATATTAAGGTTAGCATATAATTAAAAGGTTAAAATATCTAAAAATCAATGGAATGTTTTCACTGTAAACTCTATTTAGCTTCAATGTCTTGTTTTACTTCATTATGGCAGCTTAATGATTCTCCAATTCCCAGGTTGAATTTCCAAGGAAAGAAGCTTATAACAAGTTTATGCTTGAAGAATTCTTTTGCTTTCTGTGTGGGAGTGGAGCAGTTCTTTACACATCTTCTTTACTTTCACTGAAAAAGACAAGGACTGTAGGCTGTTGGAGTCCATGGGGTGAGGACTTGTTAGCAATTAGTAGCATGTGAAGCAACTGTCTTTTCCCTATTTTTTGGTGTGCTGATCGTAAATTGATTTGAGTATTCTTGCTTTACTTTATTGTAGGTTGAAGGGAGCTATTGCTTATGAGGAAATACATTGTGTTCTAAAGCCAATTTTAAATCAGATTTTGAGATACAGTTTGTTTCTACGTTAGAGATTTTCTATATTTTATTCTGGAGGGCAACAATTGCCACTTAGATATGACATTCCAGCGCATATATATTTCTAAATCTCTCAGGGGAGTTGTGGGAGATAAACAATAATAGTACACAGCGAAAGTCCTGAAATATAGCCCTGATTGTTCCTGCTTTTAGCCTAGATGTTCATATTTCAGTTGTGTGATTTAATGAATAGGAAGGGAAACATAAGAATGACAACCGAAAATTCTCATATGAAATGAATCGAGTCTCATTCAAGTTGTCTAGTTCCTAAACACAGTTAGTAAAAGTATACTCTAGAGCTGTTCTCTTGCAGGCTGAGCCGAGGAGTGGAAAAGGTTAACTGTGAAAAGTTTGAAGGCCATTTAAGTTGACAATGTGCAATGCATGAATTGGACACCAGCCAGGACCCAGTAAACCCCCTGTGCCAACATTCAGTAGAACTCGTTGATAACCAAAAGTGGTTAGTAGAACCTGTCTCAATGAGCACATTGGTCAATACAGGCTTCATGGGAATGGCCCCTGCTAATAATGTTTGAAGACTATGACTTGCCCTTAAATAGCTATGATTTAGAGAACTACCCACTCAAGTCACTAATGTAGTTCAGTGTGTGAAAAACAGATGGCAAACCATGTGAGGTAAGTTAATATATGTAATTGGGGATACTGCAGGAAGGAGACAGTTGAATTCTTTGGAGGAAAAGTGGTTTACAAATTGAATACATTAAAAATGAGTATTATTACTGGTTTGCTCATCACATAAAGAATAGGGCCAGGGGATAAATGCCTCTCTAGCTCTTGCAACTCAAGAGACGTTTTTCATATCTTAGATAATAAATACTTGCAGTAGGTTTAGCTTATAACTAAAAGTATGTGCTAAGAGACTCCTCCAGAAGAGTTTGTCTTCCGACATGCTGAATTGCCCTGCGGTTGGTGGCAGCTTAATAAAATATGTGAGTGTTCAGTGTGGAGTTGTTAAGTTATTTATTCCACTTCTGATACTGCATGCATGAACTGCCACTGTTTGATGAATCACTGAAGAGAATGGGAACTGACAAACAACTCTTCCTTTAGCGGCTGGTCACACTGACAGCATCAATAGAAAAACACATCATGGGTTCTAAAATGCCACATTTTCACCATTTACCCTGAATAAGACATGAAGCTCTTTAAGGAAAGCAGTAGTACGTTATCATTAGGGCCAGCTGACAGAGAGGTAAGTGTGCTTTGAACTCTCTCAAGTCATCATTCTTAATTTCTTCTCTTCTTAGATGGAAGGCCCACCCACATGGGCTCTGAGCAAGGCAGGGACTGTTGCACCTTTTAAAATCTCATTGATAGATTGGTTTCATCAACACCCATCCTGGCTCCAGCCCATCGGGAGAAGCTCCTATTCTCATTAGGGTCCTGTAATGTCTGCAGCTAACATTGTTCTCATGCAAATAGAATGACACAGAAGATCAGTGCCATGAAAATTCAATTTCCCCCGACCATCATTACCCTTTTTCTTTTAGTTATTTCCACTCCAATCTGCAGGAGGTAATGTGTGCAATCTGCTGGTACTGTGCAAGATGATTACTACATTTTAGTAATGAATTTCCCAGCTATTGCACTAGGGGGTGTTTCAGCAGGTTCCCTGGTCTACCTAGTGTAGACTTGGCAGCAGTCCTTGTGGTCCTTACCCAGCTCTTCCACAGCGGGTTTCCGTAAGTAGTGGATGCCTGGTCAATAGAACTTGTATTCAATACTGTTCATTCTTTACTCATCAGTGGCACTTGTGAAAGTAGGGATTTGTTTCATGTTGTCTGAAAGATAAAAATAAAATATATCTCTCCCTGTCCAAATTAAAGGATTAAAACCTCCGTCAAAAGAAATGTAATAATTTTTGTCTTTAGTCTATGGTCAAACTTGGTAATTTAATAAGGATGTAAAATTCAGGGTAGCTGATATAAACATATTGAAATTACAAAAGTGTGTAAGTTAAATAAAAATTCTGTTTTAGAAAGAACTATGGAGAAGTCCTGCTTGGGCTCAGCGGAAAACTAAGATAATTACCAAGGTATATTTCAAATTCCTATACTTAATACTGTCCTTTATCTTTGAAGTGTCTTCAACAATGGGATTACATATGTAAACATTATATTGTCAATGGTTTATTATGTTTTAGAAGTTCTTTGTTTCTTCTGAAATTATCCCCTTGCCTCTTCATTAGTCTGGGAGTTAGCTGTAAGAAAAAATAAAGGGAAAGAGAACGAAGAAAACATATATAGATTCACCAGGCATTACAGATTTGTATGTACGCTCCTGTTCACCACAAACACAAAACATGAATTATAGTTTTTCTGGTGATTTTTAGCCTACTAATAATTGTAAAGGGCAACTATACAAGGTACAGTTTTCAATATAATTTTTATAAAACGTATTTATTTCACAAATAAATTGATATAATCTTTCCAAGTGAATAAAATACTTTACATATGGTAGCATTTTATGTACAAAGGTGACTAAAAGTATTCAGAGTTTTAAACATTTATTTGAAAGAATGATAATTTTTTTTTAAAGATTTTCTTGGAAAATAGTTTTTTCTTACACATGGTGATGATGTATTTGTAGAGAAATTGTATTTATGCAATTCCATTCACATGATCTTGAGATATTTTCATTGGATTGATTCACTGGCTGAATTAGACATTTTTAAATTACCGAGATGTACCCACTTAATAATACATCCTTATAAGTCAGAGATGCTGATATAATGAAAAAAGGAGTCTTTTCTTTACCTGAATTATTCCGTTCTATAAACTGATATATGTAATGCATTTCAGTAACTGTGGTGAAACCATTTAGACTATGAGATACGCCATGTAGTTTAGATGTAAGCAGTTGCCAACACGTGGTACAGAAAGTCATATTTGAACTACAGTTTTAGTACCGCTACTTTAAGATAGATACTGAGCATGTAATTACTGCAGTCTTGGCATGTAATTACCCTGGAGTTACGGTTTATATTGACCTCCAGAAATACTGAGACTGTAATTTTAAAGTAAAACGTAGAACTTGAGTGTAAAATTGTATGTTGATTTTGAACTGCTTGCATTGTGAGTTTGTTCTCCTGAAGAATGACTTATTACTATGATAATTATCCCAATTTCCTATGGAATCAGAATATGTAAAGTGTTATGAAAGCATCCTTTCTGACTGAGTGGTTAACTGGTTACACAGATAGGTAGAAGAAGGAGTACTCCAGTGGGTTGAAGGAAGCTGCTAATTACAAAAGCTCCCTCCCTGTAAGCTTCACGGCCTGCACTTCTCAGAAAGATAGAATCAATGGAGCATGACTGCCTAGGGCATCTGGGTCCCGGGGGGTTTTAGTTGTTTGCTTAGGTGTTGAGAAAAACACATTATGACCGTAATAATAATTATGTATTTGGAATTGGATTTTTGCATCTGTAACACAAAAGTTCCGTCTTGCATAAAATGCAACCTCAGTGCCATTTTATGCTTAATTTGCATACGAAGCAGTATGGGACTATTCAAATATAGGCTTCATTTGCCTGCGTACCACCAGTGTTAATTTAGTATAATATGAAATGTTTCCGGTGACCACTCTTCAAACAATGTTTGCACTCTTTGTTAAGGACAAATGTGTGTGCATGCTATTAGATGATATTAAATCTAAGGTTAAAAGATTTTAAATTATTTTCAGTAGTGTGTCACTTTTAAATACTTTTGCATAACGTGAAGAGAGTAAAGCTGAGCTTTAGTTATTCCATAGCAATTGGTTTTTTATATTCTGAAATATTTTATATTCTGAAATATAGCCCAGAGATATTTTATTTTTGGCTTATTATAAGAAATCACATTTCAAATACACAATTTCAAATGCACATTTCAAATACACAATTCAGTTTGAAAATCAGTAAGTTATCTTGCTTTATTCCCAGGTGTTTTCTGAAACTAGATTTTCTTTTCCTTAGCCTTTCTTAAGGCAAGAAGCAGCCATTCAATTTCCCTTATTCTTTTCTCCTTCCTCCTTCTTTCTCCTTTCTTATCCTAGTTTTTCTTCTGTACAAAAACATTCCATATAAGTTTCAAATTAATAACTTCATCCAAATTATCTACAAAGTCATGGTTTGACAGTAATGTACGAACACTGTTTCTCTAGTGCCAATTCAGCTGTACCAGTAATGCGTTAAAAAATCATCTTTTTCTAAAGAAGCTATAGATATAATTCATCTCTTCTTGAATTCAATTTGTAAAAATTTGAGAGTTAACTTACCATATTTTAACTTGGGACATTTGCAAACCTTCTTATGTCATAGCTTCTCAGAATTAAAAAAAAATAGGGCATATGGCAGAAAACTATACTCTGTGAAACACGGTAGCACAAGAGAAAAAATAAAAAAGCTTAAGAACAAATATTATGTCCATACACTAATGATGACATGATGTATATTTGTCCTATATTTTTTATTTTCACCATTTAATTTGAAATTCTTGGATGCTTTAAATATATAATTCTGAATGGTGATAGAAACTAAAATAATATTTAGCTTTACAAGTATTGACCTTACACGTTTAGATGTCCTCCAGACAAAGAATGAACATGAAAGTATTGTGCTAAGAAAACAGTTACCATTGTCTTCTATGTTTAATTAAAATAGCTTTCAGGCAGATAAACAACTGTTTCCATACATAAGATCCAAGAAATACCATTTTATGGATGCCAAGATCAGCGTCTTAATGAGTTCTGGAAACTTACATAATGGAAACAGTACACACCTGCCTCTGTGTCACTCTCTCCCTGATTAAAAGTGAAAGCGCTAAGGACATGAAGAACAATCTCCCTCTTTTACGAATCAAATAACATATGCTTTATAAATGGTATGCATTTCTTTTTTCTTTGAATAAGGCTACAAATGGGTTTAAAGCATTGAGGCCTGTGTTAGGGAGATCAGCACTAGAGGTCTGAGACATTCAGAATCCTGCAGTTCAGCATTTAGGAGTATTGCTTGCTTTCTTTTTTTTTTTGAGATGGAGTCTTGCTCTGTCACCCAGGCTGGAGTTTAGTGGCACAATCTCCACTTACTGCAACCTTGGCCTCCCAGGTTCAAACAATTGCCCTGACTCAGCCTCCCAAGTAGCTGGGATCACAAGAGTGCGCCACCATGCCCAGCTAATTTTTCTTTTTGTATTTTTAGTAAAGTCAGGGTTTCACCATGTTGGCCAGGCTGGTCTTGAACCCCCGACCTCAGGTGATCCTCCTGCCTCTTCCTCCCAGAGTACTGGATTACAGGTGTGAGTCACTGTACCTGGCCAGGAGTATTAATTTTGAGTTTTCAATAAAGGCGGTGTTACAGATTTTGCTTCATTTGAATTCTATGCAACTTGTAGTTCTGATATCAAAGATATCTATCAGTTTTTAAAATGTATATAATTAAAGAATTCCTCTTGTCATCTAAACATGCATCAAAAATAAAGAATCTATACATAGATTTTATGAATGTTATTTTACATTACATAAATCGTTTAGAAAGTTCTAATCATTCATGTAAGGCAGAGGTGTAGCTGATTCTGATGGTAGTCCTGCTACTCATTCAACTGCTAACTTACAGAGAGTCCAATAACCCAGTGACATACATTGTGTTGTAAACCATTCATTTCACAATGCTGTGTATTTTTAAACTCTTTAATCAGAGAGGTCAACTATAATTGCTGGCATCAATTTAGGGTCCTCCTGCTCTTTTCTTTCATAATGCTCCAGTGTCGCATGCTACAGTATTTGTAATACGAAATTATATCTGTATGTTCATGTGTTTGATGTCTGTTTTCTCAACTTGACTGACAATTCTATTTGTTTTGTTCACCAACTTACACCTAATATTTGGACATGGTCTAGGACACATACTAAGAACTCAAGAAAAGTGCACTGAATACTCCTGGTTTATAATCTTTGAACTAAATATCTTACTGTTACTTTTTTTTAAAAAATCTATATTTTAAACTTATTTCTGGCATAGTCAAAAATGGTTTCTCTCAAAGGATAGATGTATAGCTAGGCAGACATAGATACAGATAAAACTGATATATTCATATGCACATAGAGTTCTGTTCTTAAGTTGTAATTATATTTGAATCAACTAGACATTTCATCAACTCCCCACTGCATAGAAACAGTCTGATTAGAGAGGATCCATTCTAATACAGAAACATACATAGATGTCTAGAGATGCTACATGAATGTTGATACTCTGGTTGTGATATTGTACTATAGGTTTGCAAGATGTAACCATTGATGGAAACTAGGTAAAGGGTGCAATTTATCTTTGTATTATTTCTTGTAGCTGGGTACGAATCTACAATTATCTCAAAATAAAAAATAAAAAAGTGGTATGTGGCATTTGTGTAAAAACTGAACCAGATGTAGAAAATGAGATGTAAAACAACTCTTTTTATTATTTAGCATTAGTGACATCCCATATTTATCATTTGCACATTTAAATAGTAGGGCCAGACTGGCATAAAGCCTTTTTTAAAAAAAAGTCAGTGATAATTTGTTGATATATTCATTAGTTGTCCACATTCCCTAACTCCTATATTTTTGCAAAATTTTAATTGAAGTATAATATATGTACAGAAAAGTAACAAGAAGGCTTAAGTATCTAGCTGGATTAATTTTTGCAAACTGAACACATCTGTATCACCAGCACCCAGATTGTGAAATAGACCATGAAAAGCACCACAGAAGCCCTCTCATGCGCCATCTCAGTCTTTACCGAGAGAACCTAGCTTCTGACTCCATAGAAGAGTCTTTTCTTATCCCTAACTAACTTTTCTACTTTTAAAAATTTCAGTATATAGAAATTTCAAAGAGTAGTGTAAATAGTAGCAAACATTACCCATCACCTAGATGCAATATTTGTTACTATTTTGCTGAAGTCCATCTCTTTCTCTGTCTGTACAACACATACCATTTGAGTGTGTTATTTCCAGATAGTGATACTTGACCCGTAAGCACTCCAGCATGTCTCCAGCCTGGGTAAAACCCACTCTCTACTAAAACAAAAATTAGCCAGATGTGTTGGCATGTGCCTGTAGTCCAAGCTGCTTGGGTGGCTGAGGCATAAGAATACTTTGAGCCCAGCAGGCAGAGGTTGCAGTAAGCCAAGATGGTACCACTGCACTCCAGCTTGGGTAACAGGGAGAAACTCTGTCTCAAAATAAAATAAATAAAATACAATAAACAGTCTTCTACATAATCACAGCATTTTCACACTCAGGAAATTTAATATTGATATAATCTTATTAATAAAAATTTCATATCCAGATATCCCCATTTGATTCCATTGTACCTATCATAGTTTTTTTGATACAAGATCTAATTCGGGATTATGCATGGCCTTTGGTCCGATATCTATCTCTGTTTTTCCTTTTCTCTTGTTCTATCTTTTAGTTTGAGAACTTTTGCCAGTCTTTTAAAAAATATTTAATGACACAGAAGTGGTTTTTGTTTGTTTGTTTTTTGAGACGGAGTCTGGCTCTGTGGCCCAGGCTGGAGTGAGCGGCGCCATCTTGCTCCCTGCAAGCTCCGCCCCCCGGGTTCCCGCCATTCTCCTGCCTCAGCCTCCCGAGGAGCTGGGACCACAGGCGCCGCCACCACGTCCGGCTAGTTTTTTGTATTTTTTTTTTAGTAGAGACGGGGTTTCACCGTGTTAGCCAGGATGGTCTCGATCTCCTGACCTCGTGATCCACCCATCTCGGCCTCCCAAAGTGCTGGGATTACAGGCGTGAGCCACCGCCGGCGGCCGACACAGAAGGTTTTAAGCAGGCCAGGCCAGTTGTTTCATAGATAGATGCCTCATCCATATTTATGTCTCACAGAAAAAGTTACAGATGTCAACTCATTGCTATTTATGACGTGTTTCTTTATTATTTCTTGCACTTACATGGCTCAGCATCTGGCCCGTATGAAGTACCAAATGGTGATAAGTTCATTATACTCACAGTTTAAAAACTTGTCTACCAGCTCTGTGACAAACTGCACCAATTTGAGTAAGGCTATTACCCTTTTAGACCTAAATATCTCATCTTGAGTAAATTGGATTATCTTCCATTGACAAAATTGTGTTATTTATTTAAACATTATATTTGACCGTGTTACCATATTTGAGGTTAGTATTACTACCATGGAATGGAAAATTATATAAATATTTCATCATCTAGTGTTCTGGATAGAGTAGCAACTAATGGTACAATCTTATGAATGGTTATCAAATAATTTCAGAGCATTCTGTGTAGAATCTATGGTATAAAAATGCTTTGCAATTGTTCTAATTTAGACTTCTAAGTTGTTGAAACATCTCTTGAAGACCTAGGTGGCCTCACTGCTGGGTATACTCTCTTTATTCACTTTATCTGTTGTATCCTTTATAGCCGACTTGGGAACTTTTCTTTTTTTCCTTGAGTTCGCAGCATAAGAGAGGCTACTGGAGTGGCAGGTAAACCCATATGTGTATAATTTTGCCCTGTGTTTCATTTCACAAATATATAAGTGTTTTCCTGTATTCTTCAAAACACTGAATTTTCTGCATGATATTTAGGACTTAAGTTATGGTAGTTTAGAAAAAAATTTAAAAGAAAATTTTCTCTTGTGTACATTAGTACTGTAACAAAAATTAATACATATTTTTTAATATGCTGAATTAGCCCCCGAGTCTTCTCACTTAACAATTTTGACAAGGTTTATGGACGTTCCCCTGACACTTCCATCAGTTATTGGACAACTGGACCTTCTTTTTCTAATTGTCTTCCAAAAAATGGGACATGATGTTTCTCTGCTGCATTAACTTTATTGTCTCCGCTAAAACGTAACAGTCAAAAATCTGAGCTTGTAAATGAGAGACTTGTCTTCATCTTGATCAGAGAAATGAAACTTGTAATTTAAATGAGAAAAATAACTTAATGCATACCTTGAACGAAGTGTTGTAATGTGCCAGTTTGATTCTCATAAAGTTGATTCTACACATCCCCATTAAGGTATTGATTGTGTCCATGTAGTAAAGCTGAGGGTGCCGTGAACTCCCCAGTGTCTTGGCATTTCATCATTACAATCAGCCTTCCAAGCACTTTGCTTAACATACCTCCAGCCCCCAAATACATGACAAAGTCAGTGGCGGAATGGCTGTGCTACTAGTCTGGCTCTTAACCTTAATGTTAGCCTTGGTCTTATGAAATCTTGTTATTAAGAAAACTTCATGTCTATATACAGTTAAAAATAATGTCACTATGAAATCCCTACTGTTAACGAATGATCTGGTCTCCATAGGGAGTATTTGCCTACTCACTCACATTTGTCAATTTATTCCCTTTAAAACTAGCAGGAAGAATAGGAAATAAGAAGTCTGATTGGAAATCTTGATCTTCCTTTTCTCATTTCCTTTACCCCAGATACCCAGAAAACGGAGCTAGCTACATTTCTCGCACTTACTGTCACAGTTACACGTTTACATTCTATTATATTGTAATTATTTTTTACCTGTTTTGTCATTAGACTGTTACACCTATGGAGCAGATACCATTCCAGTTTTAAATTTTTGCCCTGACTCCTAGTAAGTACCTAACAGGGAACTTAAAACAAACGAAAAGTCTGCTGAGTCCGGGATGTTTTAATGATCGAATGGATATGTTGGTCCAGTTTGCCTTCACAGAGGGTTCCCTCTGCTTTCTACCAAATGTGAATTGCTCCCACATGATTTTGAAGAACTCCGGTCTACCTCAGGGAAGGACCGCATGTAGTACCAGCGTCGGCACACTTGGCAGCCTTTACCTTCTCTCATCTGTGGAATTGTTTTGTCCTGGGTTTAGGACAACTAAGTGTCTGTAAAAAGATCATTTTTGTCATTAAGGAGCAACAGGAAATGGAGAGCAACTGGGACTCCATTTCCAGTGTCCAAAGAAGAAGACTTAAGCACAAAACAGGGACTTTCCCTCTTCATTTGTTTAATATAATGCTCTGATTGCATCCACACATACGCAGATGAGAGCATTCAGATTCCAGCTCCTAAAGATATTGAAATACGTGTCTGTGTTCTTATTTTCTGAGTGAATTTATGAACAAGTCAATAGGCTGTTACAGACAATGTGATTATTTAACATTGTGTTAAAAACTTTACTTGGAAACTTGAGTTCTCTCTTAATGTTTATAATTGGCTATCTTAGATATCTATGATTAAAATAGCCCTGTTTGAATTTTTGTCTTCAAATTTGTCAAGTTTTAGTAAGCATGTGTCATTATCTACCAGGCCCCCTCTAAATTAAAATAAAAAGAGATAATCAGAATACTGACTTGCCAAGTTGTTTGTGAATCACACTTACTCGGTACCAGATTTGTAGTTAAACTCCTCCCAGAATGTTTCCATTATTGTTATAAAAACTTCACATGCTAAATACGACCCAAGCATATATTGTTAAAAGTTTCAGAATATTGTTTCTGAAAATTACTTTGCTCCCTGCACATCAAACCTACTCACCTGTTTCATTTGAGTGAAAACTTTTCTGTGTGTGGCTGAGCAGTTAGACTAGAAACCTGCTTTAGGTAAGGACTGCCTTGATGTTTGCAATTTTTCCCTTTTTTTTCTTTTCCTTTCTTTTTTTATTTTTTCGATTTAATGATAAAGGTCACTCTAGGAAGGTAGTTCATGAGTTCCCAGTGTTCCCTAGGGTTAGGGATTACAATGGAAACAGACACAGTTCCCCACCAAGGGGGCAGGAGTTGAGCATGAGCCTCCCCGCTGTGGTCGTCCGGGGGTCTCTAGGGGGTGGGATGGCATCTGACAGTGATGGGCTTCTCTTGACAGTTTCTTTTCTTTGTACCTAACTCTGGTCCATAAATAGAGCAGCACATCATGCTCCCAGACTGACACCAGGGAAGCTTCATAAATCAGCAAGTGAGTGTTCTGGCATGATCCTTTGGCCACTGCCTTCCCTCCAGAGCTGACACCTGTCACCTTTTAAAGAGTGTACCTTCTCTGTCATTGTAGCTGATTCCCGTCTTGTCTTTATTCATTCTCATATGCTGCCTAGGTGGTGTTATCTGGGTGGCTGCCCATATATTATTAAATCATTACCAGTATGGCCTAGGTAGGTTTTTAATTATGCCTAAAAACTTGGTATTTCCAGATGGTTATTGGGTATACAGCTAAGAACATGATACAAGATGCATTTTGTTTTGAAAAGAACATACATATGTGTTTAACAGATCTAATTATATGTGTTTATAATCAACAATAGAATATTGCATTTAGGTGGCTTATAAATAATACTTTAAAGCACTTAAAATGATACGAATTCTTAAGAATCTTTAAGAATCTGGGAGTTAAGGAAAGTGCTTTGAATATTCTCAGACTGTAACCTTTTCCAATAAGTCAGTAAGCATTGGTGATTTGTTAATATTGTAAAATATGTATCTTCTCTGTGGTACACGTCACTTTATTGGGAAAACATATGTGACTCAACTCAACTGTTATCTGGTCCTATTTTGTCCTAATTATGGTTTCTATTTAGATGACATTATAGAATCCCTTAGCTTTTAAAGAGGAGCAGTAGAAAAGATGTTTGAAACTTTAGCAAGTCTATAATCTACGTGAGTAGAAATTTCCCTCTCTTAAACGTCTACATATTAATGACATGAAAAATAAAGTAATCGACCCATGTTGGGGATTTCTCTACCTCTCCCAAATGAATGTTGAAAATTTTATTTTGAATTCTATTAAAGTGAATAATGACCACAAGGTGTTTGTAATTGGGGGGATATTAAGTGCAAATACAAGCAGAGGGTGCTTAAAAAGGACAGAAAAAGTCTGTTTCTTATTGATTGGCCTGTAGTGGGATAAATGTGTGGCTTCTGTCCTTAATGGAAGCTGATTGTTCAGGGATGTGCCAGTGAGACTGGTCGATTCTTGAGCTGTTGTTTACTGGGAAGGACAATATCAATTTTCTAGAGGGATGATTGGTGGGATGTCAAGCTGTCACCCTTTTCTCCTCGTCACTGACAGACAGCCCACTGACAATTACCAGTGATGGGACATTGCCTGCATTGGCATATATACTAGAGGATATAACCGGCAAACAAAAAGAGAGGAAAGCACTCCTTGAAAAAAGATATAATCAGCAGTTGTCAGGACTGGTTACATATATGATGTCTGAATAACAGGGCCAAAGCACACTAGCTTTACCACTGGGGTAACATGCAGGCTGCTTCATCCTGCTTATAAAACTTATCTTAGAAATTTTGGGGAGTATAGGAGATAACATTAGTTGTTGGCATTATTTCTCCTTGACAACTAATATAAGAAAAAAATTATTTTACTTTTTTCTCCTAATTAAAATAAACTTTGGGGAATTCAAATGGACTTGAAAGTAGGTATTTGTATGCTTTACAGAAATAGTTATATTTGCAATATGTTCCTTCATGAGTTAAGATAACTATTTTTTTTTGAGATGGAGTCTGGCTCTGTGGCCCAGGCTGGAGTGAGCGGCGCCATCTTGGCTCCCTGCAAGCTCCGCCCCCCGGGTTCCCGCCATTCTCCTGCCTCCGCCTCCCGAGGAGCTGGGACCACAGGCGCCGCCACCTCGCCCGGCTAGTTTTTTGTATTTTTTAGTAGAGACGGGGTTTCACCGTGTTAGCCAGGATGGTCTCGATCTCCTGACCTCGTGATCCGCCCGCCTCAGCCTCCCAAAGTGCTGGGATTACAGGGATTACAATTGCCAGGCTTCTGTCATTGGCAAAAGTCCAAATGGACACTAATAAGTCGTGTTGTACAGGTATCAGAATGAGAGACTAAATTCCATAATTTGGTCAGAGAAGCATCGTTTAAATGGTGGAGTATGTTCTATGCTGGGCAGGTAGGACATAGACATATCCACCAGATTTTCTAGAAATACTCTTCTGTCAATCTCACGCTATCTATTTCTTTCTGTTCCACTGCTTCAGAATTTCAAATAAGTTTAAAGAAAAAGATTGGCACTTCCAAAGCCTACCTCAATGTATAGAGAAACCAATACCTAAATTAGACTACCTGAAATAAAAGAGATGTCAAGTAGCTGTATTTATTTCTCAGCAAGAGACTATTCTTTGTGTTAATTTACAAATGTAACTTATCTAATTAATCATGTTTAGGCTAATCACCTCTTAGACTCAATGTATTCTGCTGGAAGTTTACTGTTCGGTAAAATTCACAATAAGTATAGTTTTATACAGTCAAATTGACATATTTTTGCTCTGTAGGAATTAGACATCTCTTTCCATCCAGGAATTTCTTAACATCAAAATGAAAATGCCTCCGCTTGCTCAGATAAGAAGATTTTTGTCAGTTTCCCACCAAAAGTGTGCACTGGGAATACCTCGTAAGCTTATACTCAAATGCCTAATGAGGATTACTTTTTTCAGAATTGGTCACTATAAAGATGAAAATAATTGGCTATCTAATATTGGTTATCTCCTATCTGTGTGGACTTACATCCTATCCATGACTTACATCAGATGTATTTCCTTTTTGTGATAATTATTTTTTTTTAATTTCGTTTGTGATTTTTTTAAAAACTATGTATTACAGAATTTGGCAAACATTATAAAGTGCAAATAATGGTATGAAAATCACGCATTAGTCTACCATTCAGAGGAGTGCATTGTTAACATTTTAGTATTTTTTCCTTTTGGCTTTTGTTTGAAGATTTTAACTGTTTACATTTGTGTATGTTCTATTGAGTGTTTTCAGTGACGCCGTTTTTCATCTTGAATAAATATATAGACAAGTTGTGTGATTTTAGTAGTGTCTTTTTATTTTAAATAAGTAGGTTTTAATACTGCCGAGTGATTACATATGGAGGTTATTTCTGGTTGGGCTTATAAGATGCCATACAAAAGTTATTAATAATTTCCTTCCTTAAACCAAGGGCTAATTGATTTTCCATTGCACTCATTAAAAATAGATACTTAGCTTTTCAGAAGATTGTCTCAGAAACCCAAGGCAGGCCCCAGGCCCTCTGGGATGCCATCAACTGACCATTCCATCAGTCCTAGAATAGTGACCCTCCTACTTGTCAGAACTGAAGTATTTATCCCATTTCCCAGCAGATAAACATTTGCAAGGCAAATAATAAATTAGCCATTAATCAGAAGAATGTTTGCATTTGATGAACTCTGAATGGAGTAGAGATGTCAGGTAGATAGACAAGGTAAATCAACATGGCAGAATCAATCACAAGGAAGAGCCAGCCATAATTTAGAAAGCATTGACCCTAATATTAAACGACTTTGGAAGGTAAGAACATTTTGTACAGGAAGAAAGCTATTTAGAAAAAGGTGTGAGTAGATTTTAATAATAGATAGCAATTAAGTTTTAAATATTTAAGGCTTCAGCCTAATGACAGACATTTAGAAGTTTGATTTGAAAAAAGAGACACTGTCAAATATTTATTTTTAAAGGCCCATGTGTTCCAATAATTTTTTCATTCCCAGGAGTGCTCTCATGAAATGTACCCACTTTATTATTTTTTTTTCAAATAAACAGTTTAGCAAGTATATTGTTTTAAAAGCGAGAAGTGACCTTGTTATGTTGGTGTTCTTTGATTTGTAATTGTGGTTGCCCCTTCATGTGTATGATGCAAAGACTTTCAGATGGAGAGTCTAAAAGTTCCATGTGTTGAGCGTTGCTTGGTCACTTAATAATCATGTGATTCTGGGTAAGAAACTTAACCTTTTATGACCCGCAATTTCCTCATTTGTAAACAGGTCTTGGCACCGTTCATTTTTTTATATAGAAGACATATGTATGTTGTATAAATTTATTCTAAGGCATTGTTCATATTTTAAAATTCTGAAAAAATCAGTTATTGTTACATATCTTGTTTTCATGTCTAATCAGTTAGTGCATATCTTGTTTCTGAATATGTTGTATATCTAAAGGGATTAAAAGGCCCAGTGGTTATAAAAACAATATTATCTCTCCTAATTCTCATGAGGTTAGAAACTACAACCTTTGTTTTCTTAGAATTGACCATCAGGGAAATTGCTTCTGACTCCAAACACCTACCATCTGGCATATCCTATCTTCTCATTATAATATGTGATGCCTAAATTTGTGATGCATCCTGGACTCTCCACATGTGTTGTTTTTCATTTATTGACCCCAAAGTAGAAGAAAGATTGGAAGTAAATGGAATAACTGTAATTCTCAGCGTTGCTTTCCTAGCTCTTCACTTATCACTCACTTTCTTCCCATGAGTACAATTCTATCCCCCAGTTAGGTTGTGTAGACGAGGTATCTAATGACATCTTTTAACCAAAACATTAACTGGGTCATGGGTATCCCTTCCCCATAGCTTTGCTTGACTAAGAAAATTCTAGAAATCAGAAATTTTAACTGAATACATGTAATGTTGATTAACATTGCCTGAAGCATAGAGTACGATTAAAATGTTTTGAAATTTTAGAATATAGACATTACTCATGCAAAAGAAAAGGAGTTTTCTTTATACATTCTAGAAACAATTATATTAGCCCCTATTAATAAGCATCAGGTGAAAAGCACTGGGCATTTTTTTCAACTGGGTGTTCATGCTGCTTGCTGTGGAGTTTTTAAAAAATTTATTTCTAGTTAATACCTCTTATCCCCATACCATCTTTGTCTTTCTCTTAGCAGATAACTTTAACCTAAATTTTCTGAAGAAATAGGAAGTTATTGTATGTGAATTATTTATTGTTTACCTCAAAATTTCTCCAAATATTCATTTATCATTTTTTATTTCTGTTCTGATCCTCATGTCTGTGACTAACGAACCTATCTGCTTATGTTTATGATTTTCATTTACTCCAGCCGAAACCTATCAAACAGCTACTCTTTCAGTCTCATTCTTTATTAATTCTTCCTTATAATATAAGCATACCCAATTCTCCTGCATATCTAAATATAGCTTAGATAAAAACAAATTCTGTAAGATTTTGTGAAGAAAAGGAATTATGTTTAGTTTTGGATTTCAAAAAGGCTTCGTAAAAGAAATGGTATTTAAAAATATCCTGAAACACTAATATTATAAAGCCTGTTTTAACATAAATACTACTTACTGTCATCATAAGTAGTTGTTGTTGTTTCTTAAGTTGTTCACTTTTAATACCTAAGGCTACAGTAAATCACATAATCTTCCTAACAGTTTCAATTTATAACTCATATTTTTCATGACAACCCTGTCAGGTAAGTTTTATTACTATTCTCATTCTGCAGATGTGCAAACTGAGTCAAAGAGAGATTAAACAACTTACCTAGAGACTATGTATTTAGTAGTAATTGTTAGAACCAGAGTTTGTATCTAGGTGGCTCCAGGTTCTGTGCTTGGCCACTATTCTTATTGCTTCTCTACATAGTACTTGCATATATGATTAACCATAAAGCTGTTGGCTTTATAAGTCTTGAAAATCCATTTTCAGAATTAGTCTGGGTTTTGTTTTTTTTTTTGGGGGGGGGGGTGTTATAGAGCATCAATAGGGAAATAGCATGACATAGGAACAGAAATATAGATTGGAATGATAATGTAGAGGTCCTTGAATTCTAGACCGAAGAATTTGACTTAATTTAATTGGCACACAATAAGGAATCACCAAAAGGTCTGAATATGAAGT
This sequence comes from Piliocolobus tephrosceles, assembly GCF_002776525.5. Taxonomy (NCBI): domain Eukaryota; kingdom Metazoa; phylum Chordata; class Mammalia; order Primates; family Cercopithecidae; genus Piliocolobus; species Piliocolobus tephrosceles. The sequence goes on along the minus strand of NC_045435.1, from coordinate 26,124,794 downwards.
GACAGTGTTGGAGCTGCATGTTAGCACCAGTGGACAGACTGAGGCAGGAAGTGTGTGAAATGGATAATCATTTAGAAGCTATTGCAACCATGTGGGTGAGAAGCCGTGAAGCCTAAATCAGGAAGGTGACTGGAAAGGAGATACATTTGTGAGAAAGGTTTAGGTCACATTTACAGGATTGGGCAAGCTGGGATAGTCATGGATCAAGGCAAGCGGGGAGACAGGTGACTCCAAGATTTTAAATCATAACTTAGAAGATAAGGAGCCGCTATCTGAAAACTGATCAAATCAACCTAAATATTTATTAATAATTAGGGAAATATCTGCCCTGGTACATGTTGACTTTGATATACTAATGGAAATTAATGGAAATAACGTTTTGGAAATGTCATTCTATAAGTAGGGAAAAAAATCAGAGAAATAAATACAATTTTGGAAGTATCTTGTAAAGGAAGCTGAAAGCATTTGAGTAGATGGAATCATGAGAGAATGAAGTACAGAAGTTGAGGTGGAGAAAGCCTGAAAAATCAGTCTGCGGTAGGACCTCCATTTAATCAGCAAGGAGGAACAGAAAGAAAGAGCTGGGTAAGGAGAGCTCCAAAAGATTGAGGGAAAACTAAAATAAGGAAGACTCATAAACGATAAAAGGAAGGGAAATTCTAAGAAACAAGAGAGGATCAAAATTCATTTACTTCAGAGCTAATTGAGAAAAAAAGGTGTTTAATTCATCCAAAATCTCTAAAGAAAACCTTCTGTTGGCCAGTATTACAGATAACCTTTAGAAATGATAAATGTAAAGTAACCACTTACATATGAATGAGTCAATGAAAATACCTGGGCAGACGTTTCCCTTTCAGTGCATTCAGGGTCTGTGTGGAAGAATTAACGCTTTCGGAATATTTGTTTATAAACACACCATCTCTAAAGAGAATTTTAGGGTTTCTATTGATTTTTTGATTAGATGTTCCCATATGTTTAAAATTATACTGGAAGTCAATAGATAAATGTGACTTGGTATCCAATATTTACCTATACATGGCATTCTAGAAGAATATTTACCTCTACACGGCATTCTAGAAGAACATTTACCTCTGCACGGCATTCTAGAAGAATATTTACCTCTACATGGCATTCTAGAAGCATAAATCATTAGATAGATCACAGCATACTTTGTTCCATTTTATGAATTTATTCTTATCTCTGCTGCCAAAAACTTGTGGATCTCACTAGAACCACACATGCTTAAACTTAAAAAACAAAAAGATTTTAACTAGTGAAATCCAAAATTTAAATTTTACATTTTTTAGGAATAAACTGCATTATGTTAAAACTATATCACTGGTTTGCTTGCTAGATCAGAATAAATTTTGATCCAGAAGTCTGTGACCTCTTATTTGGATCAAGATTTGTTTACTACATAAAAAACTTACAAGTTCAATACTGAAACTGACCAAAGCCAGGAAACAAAAACATAAATTTGTTACGGTCTGACAATAAAAATGTCAAGTACTTATTTACAAAGTGTGTCTTTAAATTATTCTTTAAAGAATCTATAGGTAATTTGTATTGTGGATTCATTAAGTTTTGGTCTAGAAAAATGGAAAAAACAGAAAAGTAGAAAAAAGAGATTTCTAAAAGGTTATTGTTACCACTGGTTACTTGTAAACCTATAGTTCACTTTGTACTAAAAACTTTGGATGTGTCTCATTGGTTAGAATTTTAAAATATAAAATGCAACAAATTTTTTTTGGTTTTGCATTTTAACAAAATTTCAAGTCCAAAATCTCTGAAGATGTTTTTTTCTCATTGAACAGGACAAGTAGGAAACATGCTCTTAATCCTGTCAATGGTTCTGAGAGCCTTTCTGCTTTAAACACATAATAATAGTTTATTGTTTCATGTCATCTTATTATTGGTAGTACAGTCATCCGTCAGTATCTGGAGGAGATTGCTTCCAGGACCTCCAGGGGATATCAAAATCCATGGATGCTCAAGTCTCATCTTTAAAAAAAGATTTTAAAAGTACTGTTTGCATATAATCTATGTGCATCCTCCTTCATTCTCTAAATTATTTCTAAATCATTTATAATATCTAATGTAATATAACTGCTATGCAACTAGTTGTTATACTATATTTTTTATTTGTATTACCTTTTATTGTTTTATTGTTATTCTTAATTTTTTTTCCCAAATATTTTCATCTGAGCTTGATTGAATCCACAGATGGGTGCCTGTGGATATGCAGAGCCATCTGTAGTTTACAGTCTAGGTTTCAGTTTTTCTAGTTAAATATATAAGTTGAAAATTATATTTTTAATCAATAAACAAAAAGAGAGCAAGGCCGTATACTTTACAAAGACCATGAATAATTTGTCAAGTAGATCTTTTTCCCCCTTCATGGTTTCCAATAAGTCAACACAAATCTCTCTTCCATTTGTAAATAAGTGCATGTATGTGGTAAAGAAATATTATGCCTCGCATTCATACTTCTGCAACTCCTTCATTTTCATTTCCTTCATTCCGCTAATACTTTTCTGAGTATCTATGTGCCTAGAAGTGTTGAGGTTCGAAGAGAAAGCAGTAGACAATAAAGACAAAGCCGTGTCTCTTTTGAACTTCCATGGGAACGAGCTCGATTGAAGACAAATCTATAAACAACATACAATTTAAGATTAAGTAGGGCGTAAAGACAGCATCACAGAAGATAAGGGGATAGAACATGCTGTTGAGGTATGGGCACGCTACAAGGTGGGATAGATGAAGACAATGGAAAAACGCAATGTATTGCATACTGTTTCCCTGCCATATAATCCAGATTTATCTTACCCCTCCGTTGATCGTTTTGTCCTGTAGATGTGAAGTTTCCAATGCACAAAGATACAATGGCAGAAGACCTCAAATCGCTGCCATTTAGAACTTTTTGTTGATGCCTAGCTGGTTGGTTTTGATTCTTAAAGGGAAAAAGTGCTCTTTCAATGTGTTTGCTCTCAACTCATGCTCAGCAGCAAGGATCTCAAATCTCCAACACTGGCTCACCAAACATACGTGCTCGCAGAGAGCCAGCAAAGAGGAAATTCGGGAAATTTTTTAAAATCTTAGGCACTAATAACACTTTGAATAGTGTCGTTTTAGTTTTTTGAAATAAATTTTATATCCTCCACAGTGTGTATATAATTATATATTGCCAGGTACATATTTTAAAAAACAGTTTACATAGGATATATTTGACTCAGATTGTATTTAAATATTCCCTTAAATATACTTCCAAAGACATTCTTATTTTTAGTGCTTTACAGAAGTATTTTGAAAATAGGAAGGCTACTGTTAGAGCAAATTCCATTTGAGTTTGGTTTGTTAAGAAATACTTATGCTGTTCTCTCGAGTGTTAGTGTTGTTTAGGCATTAGTCTTATTCAAGGCGGTTGAATACTGATATGATTGCAGATAACTTGGGAATCTGCTAATGGTTCCGAGAGAGTTCATTTTGATGTCTTCAGTGTATTTTAGGTAGGTAGGATGTGCTAACATATCATAGTATGTGGTACTTACTATATATATTCCTCTTATTTACAGCTAGCTACAAAATATTCCTTAGAAACACTGAAAATGAAAGGCTATTTTTTTTAAAAAAACCATCTTTTTCTAATAAAAATTCAAGAGCTTTAATATTTAGTGACTGCCTTTAGGTTTATTTTGTCAGTGCCCTTCACACACTTAATAATAGGCTTCAAAACTCCCGGTCACTTGCTAATAACTCTTCACTTCTCGGGAGACTGAATTGCTATAGGCTAGTTTTCTTAATAAGCCTGCCAAAAAAAAAAAAAGTTAAATTGAAGAGTCATGTACATGTTTCCTTTTCAGCTATTTTTTATACATTGCCATGCAAATATATTTCATTTTTTCATATAGTTCATGAATGTGCATGAATACATACATATGCATTTAACAAGAATTTTGTTTTGAAAAAAATACTGTGGTATATGAGAAAAATTATAATATTTTAAATGAAGATATTTGTACCACAGAAATAGCTCATCAAATGTAAGGGGTGAGAAAAATAAAAGGCCACACATTAAACTTGTGTATCATCAAGATTAAAAAAATTAATAGCATTAAAAACAGTTAGTTAACATTCTTTTTTTTTTTTTGCTATCTATGTCCAGTCTCTTTTAAACCTTGAATGTAATATACAGTATTTAATCTCCTACAAAACTGTAATTATTTTCCACCAAAACACAAATGAGTAAACATAAATAAAACAGAAACAAGATTGGTCATTATGAAGGAATTAAATGTGACTACAAGAAGAGATTTTAAACAACTGCTGGAATGGGCTTAAATTGTCTCTTAAAAGTTGCAGTTCTGGGTGTACTCTGTTAAGGAGATAGTTTCATGAACAGGAGCCCATTTGTAATTAGATAAGGAAAACTGACAGCAGCAGTTGAGTTAGTGGCTCCCGTGGAATGACAGGTATTGACTGAACCCTGGGCTGTGTTTGAGATGGTGAGGGAGTCGATAAAAGCATCAGGGCTTGTTTGGAGTAACACTGCCAGCAATGCTTTAATTTGCCGCCTGGAAAAGAGCCACAGACATTCTTCCCCCGTGTTTAGTGTTGATGAGATCTAACACTTACATTTAATCTTCTGTTTACCACTAAAAACACTTGTAAGTGGGATATGGCACCACAAAGAGGAAATAGAACAGGGAAGCATATTTTGTATGAATTCTATGTTGCAGCCCAAGTCTAGAAAAAAACACCTCATTTGAATCATTGAATGAAGGGTGGAAGGAAAAGTTTAACAACAACAAAAAATCAGCTTAGAACAAATGTTATAACTGATTTTGAAGAAGAGATAGGGAGTAGAAAATGTTTCTAAACTACCTTTCGAATTACATATATATATATATATCTATGTTCTTTTTTTTTTTTTTTTTTTTTTTTTTTTGGAGACAGAGTCTCACTCTGTCACCCAGGCTGGAGTGCAGTGGCGTGATCTCAGCTCACTGCAACCTCCGCCTCCTGGGTTCAAGCGATTCTCCTGCCTCAGCCTCCCAAGTAGCTGGGACCACACGAATTCTTTATCTATTTTTCTATATAGCATATTGGTTTAATGAAAAAAAAGAATGGAAATGGAAATGCTGTGATGTTCATAGACACATTTCGGATGTATTATTATCTCTACATAATTTAAAGATTCCATTTTGTATTCTGTTTAAAAGCAAATGTATTCTTATTAAATACTTCCCAGATATTTTTGAAATGTCTTACATAAATATGTATATATAAATTCTATGATAAAATATTAATATATAGTTTTATATGTGGTATACACTTTGACACCTAATATCCACCCATAAAAATCCACAAAAGCACCCAGATTTTAATATTGACCATTAGAGAACACAAGCAAAATGATTTTTGAAAAAGAGTTACTTCTGGACCAGATCCAACCTAGCTGCATTTAACTTGCTGTCAAAATTCAACAGACACCACTATAAGATTTGCACCTACTTATTATTACAAATTCAAATAATCCCCTAACTGTGACCTTCAGTGCCTAATTAAATAAGGGTAGCATTTAAAAATACTAGATTACTTCAATCTTACTTAGTAGCCAGTGCTTAATGCTTCCCACCTGTTGTAACACAGAAACTGCCCAAGGTAGACTGCAATGCCTTTGGTTGTGCCAGGAAATTTCAAAAGCTTAGGATTTTGTAGTGAATCCACACTAAACTCCTGCTAGGCTCAATTAGATGACCTACTGAGAGTATCTGACATGTTGTGGAGATAATTACCGTACCAGGGTTGAGATACCACCCGTGCTTCCAGGGGAAGCTCACTGAGGAGGCTCCTTCCCTATTCCACATATATTCCAAAGCTGAGTGTGTCTCTGGAAAGTGAATTCACCCGTGACTGAGAATACGGGTCTGAATTTATTAAAATAGGAATTGCTGTGCTGAAAGAATTTTATTTTGGTATATAATTTTAAGCATGGAAAATTAAACAAAATCAAGAGATAAGTATAAGAGCTAGTACTGTCTCACACATGCCTAGGATCCCTTAAATGTGTAAAATGTATTCCCCTTTCTAAAGTCTCTGCGGAAATTAAAGAGCAAAGGAATTAGGACTTAACCAAATAAAATGTTTAGCTTGAAGATGCATTAATGACTACTATAACCAAAAGAAAAATGATGCTCAATATGCTTGCTTTTAGTGTTTTTCAGAATGTATCAATCATGTTGGATCACATGATTTTAGTACATGTAAATTTTCAAATATTTAATTATGGTGACAATATTTTAAAATGCAAAGTCACATATCAATTACTTAACATATTTCTGTGTCAAGTCCAATAAACTTGATTCAGCCAGCCATTACATAAGTAGGGACAACTATGAACATCTCTGTTACTGCTACAGTGATTGATTTTAGTCAGGATAACCTTGAGTACTTCACGTTTCACAAAATCGGCATAATTTTAGCTATACGTATCCTACTGTTATGAAAGTTTTTACTCACCTTTTGATATTTTGTAGATGGTTATTTCTTTGTATACAGTTGTTTCATGCATAGAGCTTTATTTTATTTCTTTGGAAATAAAGGTATAATTTATATTTGTCAGCTTTTGTAACCATGATTAACAAGACTAATTGAGATTAAAGTACTGCCTATCAAAAAATTTCCAACAGTTGGGACTGAATATTTAGGCAGTTCATATGATTGTATATTTATGGTGGCGGAAAAAGCCAAATAATTCAGAATTTACTTGTTCATTCAACAAATAATGCTTGAGAACTGTACTTGGGTTAAGCTGGGATAACAAAAGTATACACAAGTCCCTTTCTTAAAGGACCCCTTGTTTAGGAGGAGAGAAAGACATGTAAATAAATGATTGTAGAGTACAGTGCGATCAGTGCGGTAATAGAGGTGTGTACAAGCTTGAACAGTTATTCTGAAGGAGGGAGCAATTAATTCTGTCTGAGATGGGACAGGGGAAGGATTGAATTCGAGCCCATTCTTTTGAATAATACATGAAAGAGCACTAGTCCATCCTCCTAAATTGAGTAGTTTAGCCGAAGAGAGCTGCTAACCTGTCGATCAACTGATGAGAAGACAGAATGTAGACCTAGCAGGCCTAAATGAATAGTGAGCTGACACAAGCAGGTATCGGTGCCATTTGTAGCTTTATCCCTGAAACTACAATGAGTTGGTACTCTCAACAATCTCTCCATCGAGATTCGGTGTTCCCACAGCTGAAGAAACTTTCTAAAAAGGTGTTAGTAAAGAATGTCGAGAGATACTGGTAACTAGATGGATAAATCACATTATATGAGACCTCCTGAATGCAAGAACTTTTCATAAAATACAAGTCACCAAATCTCTTTGAATGAAAATGTTATTTAAGCATTTCCGTATGTTTGGTAAGGTATTCTCCCTCTCAGGGAATAGAAGGAATAAACAAAATGAAACAAACAAAAAACCTTTACTTGATTTTGTTCTCTGCCTCAGGTCATTATAATCTACCCAATTAGACTCCAGACTGTTTCTGTAATTTCATACTCTGTGATTCACTGAAGCTAGCTCCTGTTTTATCACTAACCCATTAAGCTTTCTCAAAAATAAAACAAAAAACAAAAAATTGTATTGTCCTAGCCTCCAAAGCTGAAACGTTCTTTCCTTTGTCTTCTCCCCCATAAGCTTTAAAAATTTCAGGAAATCTAGAGTTCCACATTCTCCAGTGTTGCTATAGGGATTGCTTTCTCAGCTGGACACTGCTCAGGTGGTATATAGTACTTGTGGGCTGAGTTATTTCCTCACAAACTTTGAATGTTAAAATTCTAAACCCTCACGTCTCAGAATGTAACTGGATTTGGAGATAGGGTCTTTAGAGAAGTAATTAAGCTAAAATGTGGTCATCAGGGTGGTCCCTAGACTAATGTGACGGGCGCCCTCATAAGCAGAAGAAATTAGAACGCAAACATGCACAGTGAAGAGACCACATAAGGTCATAGGAAGAAGATGGCCATCAAGGACAGAGGCCTTAGAAAGAACCAAGCCTGCTGACCCCTTGATCTTGAACTTCTAGGATCCAGAATTGTGAGACAATATCTTTCTTTTGTGTTGGCCACCCAGAATGTGGTATTTTGTTATGGCATCCCCAGCCAACTACTACAATAGTGATGACACGTATTGTTTGTGTATTTCATCAGTTCATTAGCATTGATATTTTGTTCCAACTGGAGTTTCTTAATCACCTCATGTGAACGTCGTACAGATCACTGTTCACAGAGTGAACCAATACATTGCTGTTGAATTAACTTTCTTATCATGTTTTCAAATGATATGCCACAATTCCTAAGTTGATTTGCACTCTGCTGCTTATCACAGTAGCACACACTGCCAATTTTTCTGCTGTCTTTAACCACCGTATATTTCACATTAGGTTGCATATGAAGGTTACTATCCTTTCCCTTCTGATCTTGGACATCATTAGAGCCCATGAAACAACAATGGAACCTCCAGGATAACAATATTTATAGCTCTGCTCACTGAATGAAGAAGAGCATGTTTATAAGATGGTTTTCATGAATGAAGGCTCTGGAGATTTTCTTACTGCTGGACAACATAGCCTGAATCTCCAGAGCTAGTTTTCACTCATTACAAAGTGTACACATTTTCTCCTTATAAATCTTGCATCAGCTTTATTTTTAAATTCTGAGATATGTGAAATACTGGGTTTTTAAAAAATGCAAAGCTAGAAATACAATCATTCATTTACCAAAATATTTTGAAGCAGCTATGCGTGAAGCACTGTGGGAGATAGAAGGATGAATTAGAAGTGGACTTTGCCCATTAATAACCTTACATTATAATAAAGGGAATATTATGTGCAAATAAGGAATTATGAATGAGTGGAAAAATATATGATCCAGAAGTGATGCAGAGAGAATGTTAAGAGTTCAAAGGATCACTTCTGTTTATGGGAACCAAATAATGACTTATAGAAAGTTGGTGATTGATTTTAGCATGTCTTAAAAAGAGGGTGGAGTTTGGGTTTGTACATCAGAGAGACAGAAGAGAGGAAATTTCAAGCTGATGGGACAATGTGAGCAAAAGGTAAGAAAATATATGTATTCCCTTTATCTGGATTGAAAGAAAACATTGAAATAAGTTTGCTTAACATTAGGTAATCCTTTAATGTTAACTTAAAGAAATTATTTTATAGGAGGTAAAAAATACATCTCCTGTTTCTGAGTATGGGTTTCACATGAAAATGTGCTGTGCCTTTTATATATATGGTGAATTGTGAAGAAAAGCTTTGGATAATATTTCAGGATCTATAATTGGGCAAGTAAGATTGAGATGATATAATGCTTATTTTTACATCCTCAGATTCTAGCATTATATGTGGCATGTAGTAGCTTACAGAACTTCTTGATGAAGTCGTTGTAATTACAGCTTGAAATAGCTAAGTAGCCACAGAAATAAAGTATAATGCATGGAACAGATATTTGAAAACAGATTCAGCAAAATTGGACAAGTCTTTGGGTTCAAGACTACCATAAACAGCTGTCAAATATGATTTTAAGGCTTGAAGCTGGGTTGAGAGGTAGAATGATAGTTCCATCAAAAATGAGGACAGGAGTAAGTTTATTGAAAGAGAATGACTTCATTTGGTGATCTGCTGCTGGAAATATAGGATAGTGAATAGGCATCTTCGATTCAGATATAGATAAGGTGGAAGAATTATTGTTTGGAATGGTCAAAGGTGATGCTGAAGAGCAGGTGTTTAGTGAATGAATATTTTCGAAGGAGAGTAGAAACGGAAGCAAAGAAGGAAATAAGGCAGTAGTCAGACAAGTAGAAGGTACATCAAAATGTCAGTAACAAAACCACAATGTGATACCACCTTACTGCTGCAAGAATGGCCATAATCAAAAAATCTAAAAATGCTAGATGTTGGCATGGATGCAGTGAACAGGTAACACTTCTACACTGCTGGTGGGAATGTAAACTAGTACACCCACTATGGAAAACAGTGTGGAGAGTCCTTAAAGAACTAAACGTAGAACCACCATTTGATCCATGATCTCACTGCTGGGTATCTACCCAGAGGGAAAGAAATAATACGAAAAACATACTTGCATGCACATGTGTATAGCAGCACAATTCACAATTACAAAAAGGTGCAACCAACCCAAATGCCCATCAATGAGTGAATGAATAAACTGTGGTGTATATATATGATGGAATACTACTCAGCCATAAAAAGAACGAATTAATAGCATTTGCAGCAACGTGGATGATACTGGAGATTATCATTCTAAGTGAAGTAACTCAGGACTGGAAAACTAAACATCGTATGTTCTCACTCATAAGTGGTAGCTAAGCTGTGAGGATGCAAAGGCATAAGAATGACACAATGGACTTTGGGAACTGAGGGGGAAAGGATGGAAAGGGGGTGAAGGATAAAAGACTATAAATTGAGTGCAGGGTGATGGGTGCACCAAAATCTCACAATCACCACTAAATAACTTGCTCATGTAACCAAACACCATCTCTTCCCCAAAAAACTATGGAAATATGTTTTTTTTTTTAACTAAGTCAGTACCATAGAAATACGAGGTTAGAAGTAGACAAAAATGTTTAATATCATGGGGAGATTAAAGTAAAGTTAAGAGGGAAAAGCCTTGGATTTTGAAGACCAGAAGCTTTACTGGTGATCTTGTAGAGAGCAAATTCTATAGATTAATAACTTTGGATTCTAACTGGTAACAGAGTAAAAAATAAATGAGAGATTGTTAACGGAGTAGGAGGTGATAGTTTACAGGATCAGCAAGATGAGAAGAAAGGCCCTTTGGCATCAAGGGAGAGCACGCAGGTGAGGCTGAGGAATTGAAGTAATAACAGAAAGCTAGTCAGTGAAGCAGAGCTTTAGTCAAATGCAAAAGAGATTATACAGAGCACAGAGGGCAGTCTAGGACTTTTACAAAACTGGGGATGTTGATTTTTTCCCCATATTGAGAGAATTGCTTTTAATAGTCATCTCCTTAAATGTGTTAACAATCCTTGAAGGCTGATATTAGTAATTTCATTTTAGACATCAAAACTGAGATTTTTTTTTTTGAGAGCAAGTCATGTGATTCCAATGATACAACCCGGCTTTAAAACCTTCAGCCTTTCTATTATTACCATGTTGTTTTTTAATGTTTGTCCTGACTGATTGGCTAATTTTAAAAATGCTTTAACTTCCTTTGATGAGGCAATATTATTGACAGGTTGAACTGGCTTGCTGAATTGTTACACGTTATGTAATGTGATATGAACCATGTCAATGTCAGCTGAGTGTAATTCACACTTGTGGTATTCAAGAGGCAGGAAGTAAAAGCTGTAAGTTTTCTGTGATCATTGTCACAAATGTAATCACAGCTATTGTTTCTTCTGTAAGATTCTTGTTGAAGTAAATGAAAACGAAGACAACAGGATTAAATAACACATCAGGATTAAATAACACATCTATATTAAAGTATTTCTTCTATGAAGTGGATAGGTTAGAAGAATATGAAATTATTATTAGATCCTCTTAAGCTAACTTATCTGTCTAGATTAACTTGAAACGGGCCATTCAGCAAAGTACAATCTCCTAATAACACTTTCAGGTTAAAATGAAATATGCGTAAGATTTGTTTTTGCCATTCTTAGGCATCCAAAAGTTCTGATTGGTACCCAAAAGGCCCAGCATCCAAACTGTACCAAAAACTTTGAATACAGTTCAAAATAAATACACTTAAAATTGGCAAAATCTCTGTCAAAACAGTGAAATGTCCTTATATTTATGATGGCTGCTTTTATCTCTATAGTTGTTTTTGGTCTTGTTTTTACAAACTACTTCAGTCCTACTCCAGAATCTGTGGATCATCCTTACAGTCACTGCCTCATGAGCAATTCTACATATTAGTGTTTTTTAAAATGACTTTAGGCAATCTCTTCAATTTTATTTATTTTGTCACTTGGAATCTCTTTTCATATTAAATTGTAGAAAAAGCAGCTCTGTAATTATTTTCAGTCCCCGTAAGTTCAGTCTTGTCAAGAATAAAAAAGTATATTATGTTTGAAGTGAATATATAGAATTATAATTGGTATATTTGTATTTTCTTTCATCATAGACCATTGAAATAAGTAGCAGAAAATGACTTTGCTTTTTTACTTTAAAACCCAGTAAGGGATGAACGTTGGTAGGTAATAAAACATATTAAATGTAATCAAGAATATTGACTGTCGAAATGTATGCTATAAACAAAATTATTTCCAATCTCTCTATTACCATAAAATATTAGAATAGTATTTTCAAAGAGGGTGAATGAGTAAGACCATAATTTTTATAACAGTAAATGTAAGAAGTCCTAGATCTATTATGTCTTGCTTACATATCAATTGTATTTGATATTATGTGGATTCTTCCTTTGAATTATCAGTGTTACTAAAAAAAAAGAAAGAGACAGAGAAAGACTGGAAATGAAGTAGGCTTATTTACTTATATATTATTTGCTCTGACGGGTAAATGCCAACTAAATGGACTTACAAATATGTGGAAAAATTAATGTATATAATATTTTTTCCAACTAAAGGATTAAAGAATATGAAAGAGAAACACTAATATGAGTCAAAACAGAGCTACCTTTACCCTAGAGAGTTATTAAAGTCTAGATGTGTTTTATATGCAAAATGGCCTGTCAGGATTGTGGAAAAAAATTCTGACACCTGCTTCTCATCAGTGCCTCAGAAACAAAGGTGAAGAAATGAGTTTCTGAGCATGGGACTGCATTGCTTCCTGGGTTTGTGTTAAAAATACACGTGCTTTTATGTGGCAGTTTCATACTTATGTATGAGTCTTTCGTTAGTTTAAGGCAGAAAAAGTGCCAGTAAAAGTAAATGTCTAGTGCTGAAACAAAATACACCCTTTTCAGGATAATACTGGCAACAAGCATTTTATTATGTTGTAAGAGAACATTTTTTACCATTTTCTCATATCCTATTACATCTCTCTACATTCTATGTTCATCAAAAAGTTAAAAATCACTAGTTCTGAAATGATGAAAATCTGCCACAAGAATATTTGACTAACATATTTTTAGAATTATAGTCTTACACAGGGCCAAATAGCAGACTAGAATAAAAGGGATTCTTTCAATATATTTTTAAACAATGCATGGTAGGAAATGATAACATTTCTAGTTCAAGATCAAATATTTAAAACTTGAAGTCAGATTACTTATGTAATCTTGTGTGTGTGTGTGTGTGTGTGTGAGAGAGAGAGAGAGGTTTGGATTTCTGATTCAAAATATAGAACTTCTTACATAAAATGTGTGTTTAAGTAGGCATACTGTGTCAGACACTATTAAAAAATGACAGATTATTAAACAATGACACAGATAATCACAGTGATTTGGCCTCCTAATGAAACTTCTGAGAATTTCATATTTGTGATGTAACAAATTTTGTAAATGATTATTGTACTACTTTGTTTTGGTTTGAAATTTTAAACTCTTACAACTAGATATGATAGGGTTAAAACATGGAACATCTTGAAGATTATATGGAAACTGAAGACGTTACAGGTTTGCTGAGACAAGAACACTGAAGATAAGATTTGTAACACACCCTCTTAGAAATGACCATGGAAAGATGATAAATGATATTTACCTCATATGTCATGATAACTGTTTTTTAAAGAAGAGATCGGTGCCCTCTTTTATCAGGGGGATGGGAAAATGCATCACTTACAAGTACTCAATCACCATGACATAAAGAAATAGCAAACCTTGAACATGTCAAAACAGTGCCTGTTCAATCTACTTCTGTTTCTTGAACACTGAGTTTATTCTCAATATTGTATCCCCTAAACAAGTGGTCTTTAAAATATGATGTTTACTTTGTGGTGAGACTTGTAAAACATGTTAGTGGGTATATGAGTATATGCAGTATATAACAATTTAATAAAAAATATATTTTAGAGGCAAAAATGATTTCGATAGAACAGCAATATGTCTGTAGTTGTATCTTTACTTAAGCTGTTAATATTTATTGAATGCTTTCTATATGCCAGATGCTTTGCTAAGAGCTCATGTTAAACACAGGCTGGTACTATTTTTACTCCCATTTTACAGATAAGAAAACTGAGGGATAAAGAGATTAAGGAGTTCAAGGTTTCCCAGACGTAGTTATACCTTAAGTATAATTTACCACATTATTTGAATTTTCTGATACTAAATTCAATTGGCTTAGGTTACTGGTGTTAGGACTCTTGTCCGTGATCTTTATAAAGTATACACTTTTCATCTCCATAAAAAAGAGGAGGTAGTTTGGGTTGATTTAACATTGACTTTGAAATGACAGATTTGTTCTTCTGTAGTAACATAATATTTTTCTGGGGAAAAATTTGGCCCCTGTTTTTAAAGAATGCATGAAATTTCTGCAAAGATCCTATCTACATTAAACATGGATTGTATTCCAAACACTTATAAATGACTAGTGTACAAGTAAAATTGGATAGTTATCTTAAACTTACTAGAAAATTCTAGTTGTGCTCAGAAAAAGTCTCATTTTGTAGTCATTTGCAACTTTTTCAGAGTTGCATTATCTGTGTGTGAAATATAAACATTAATTCTGGCCTCTATTCTTAACTATTGCACCAGATGCTTCTCAAAACAAACGATATTGTCTCTGAGTGTTCTATAAACAAATTCCAACCTGAATGCCTGCTTTTAGCATTCCTCCCAATCTATCAGATAAATATGAACTCTATTTTCTTTTCAGACAAAACCTATCTACTGTAACTTTTTTTAAAGAGAAAACAGTGAAATGTAGCATAATCTGTGAAAAACACGCAGGATCTCGGCAGGCAGAGTCTAGCAAGGAAGTCTTGTGTTTTGGCTGAACATACTCTGGACTTTTATCTTGGCTAAAGCTTTTTTTAAAAGAACATGCCTTAAAATAATTTGTTTCTGCTGCTGTATGCTAGATTTTGAAGAGTTTTATTTAGTCCTTAGACTCCTGGTCTATGAGGAATATGAAATCTGTATACAAAACCTTTATACTGATGAAACTTTAAGGAACTTCTAAGATGGCAGTAAATTTGTGTTCTTTATATAAATTATAGAATGATGTACAAGACTGCTTAGGTAACCTTTTTTAAAGGTGAATGGCCCTGCTGGCAAGAAACATAAATATGAACCTCAGGAAAACAATGCGTCACAGAAGTTCATTTTTTTATAGGTGCTCCTGGAAATATTTCAAATGTTGTAAGCAAAAAATCAAAACACAGAACTTCAGGAAGATAAAAACGAATGAACAACCTTGCTTTTTGACTATAGACTCTCATTAAATGCTAAATAAACACATTATACATGTGTGGGATATTTGTCTACGTTCTTATGATCAGTTAATGGTAGTAGAATCCACTGTAATAGTAGCTACATGTATTAATGACTTACTGGGTGACAGACATTTTGCTTCGAGTATATTATTTCATTTAATCCTGAAATAACCCTAATCGGTAATGTAAGTTTACCATGAAAACAGATTAATGTGAGCACCTTAGTTTTTTGACCTGTTGTGCCACTGGTTAGTCCAGTTGAGAGCCATAAATTGAGCAGAGAGTCTTAATTGTTCAGAGACTCTGTGATAGGACTAAATAGTCAGGAGGGATTTCACTAGATCATTCAACTCTTTAAAATTGTGACCTAAGACAGATAGGAACCATGATCTCTAGGGATAAGAAGCTAATACATTAAACTTGTATACCACCTTGCTTATGGCATTTACCATTTTGCCCTTGGATTCCATTTTATCTAATAAAATTCAAGGAGTTTTTTAAGCGTAGATATTGCTGAGAGTTTCATCTAACTCGGCAAAGTCTACAATTTATGATTTAGTTGTTAATTAGACTTAAAGAACAAAGCTAATGCTGTTCCATTTAGTGAGAAAGGTCTCTGAGGACCTGAGAACTGACCAATATTGGTTCTCCTGCTGGGAAAACACTATGCATAAACAAGTCCCCAGGGCTCCATTACTGGGCCTTTTAGACAAACACAAAATGCATCTTAGTTTATTTGAAAATCCTTACAATGAAGCTTTATTGCATATCTATAAATTTTTCACGTTGACATGTCAAAGACTTGTAAAAGTATACTGGCGAGAGAACGATAAACATTATAAATACCACTTTCCTTTAAATGTAAGATGATTGTAGATAGTATACAGCATGGTCATAAAATGAATACGATTCTGTGTGGGGAAGCGATTGTGGGAATGAGTAGTGATGTCTGAATGTGATGGCAAACTCTTTACTGAGAAAGTAAGCAATGCAACATTATTTAGCGAAGTTGGATATGCAATTTTTGAAGATCAGGAGACAAGATAGGTCATTTTATTTGGTGATTTTATTAAAAGACAGTTCAAAAATAAATTTTAAATGTCTATATATTCTCACTGATGTTATTCTATCTTTGCAAGTATTTTTAGTGTTCTGTCTTATGTGCATGTTTTAATATGCTGCGCATGCTTTTTTATTTAAAAAAAGGGGAAAGTACATTTTCCTAAGAATTCAAAATGTAATTCCTCCATTTCATAAAGTCTGTGGGTCACACTCCTACAAATTTCTCTACTTTGCTGTATTTTTTATACATATTTCTTAGGAACGATTCTTATAGAATAAGTTTAACTTTAAATGTTGACTGTAGCTATTCAAGTTTGGTCATCATTGAAATCTTAGTATTTCTGTTTATCTACCAACTAATTTGAACCGCTGCGTAAATATTCTTAGTTATAGTTATTTCAAGTATTTTCTACTGGTCATGCAGATATCAAATGTGGTGCTCTAAACTCAGTTATTTCTCATTAAATTTGGAAAATATTTTACTTTTTATGAACGAATACAATTCCTTTTTTTTTTTGGACAGAGTCTCGCCCAGGCTGGAGTGCAGTGCTGTGATCATGGCTCACTGCAACCTCTGCCTCCTGGGTTCAAGCAATTCTGGTGTCTCAGCCCCTCAAGTAGCTGGGACTACAGGACTGTGCCACCTCATCTGGCTAATTTTTGTATTTTTGTATTTTTAGTAGAGATGAGGTTTCACCATGTTGGCCAGGCTGGTCTCAAACTCCTGGCCTCAAGTGATCCACCTGCCTCCGTCTCCCAAAGTGCTGGGATTACAGGCGTGAGCCCCTGTGCCCGGCCCACATTTCCATTTTTAATATATACTGTACTTTACAAATATTATAATATGTTTTAAAATACGTTCACAGAAGCACCTGGTCTGTGAATGGCATGCCAACATTTAAAAAATAAGCATTCTTTGAATATATATTTAGTTTTTTAATGTGGTAGGAAAATCAAAGCCAGTGGGAA
This sequence comes from Piliocolobus tephrosceles, assembly GCF_002776525.5. Lineage (NCBI taxonomy): Eukaryota > Metazoa > Chordata > Mammalia > Primates > Cercopithecidae > Piliocolobus > Piliocolobus tephrosceles. Next base: position 26,107,387 of record NC_045435.1, on the reverse strand, counting down.
TAGAAACAAAATTTGTGATTTTCTAAATACTTCTTGGCTGCAGGGAAGAAACCACGTCCCAGGCAAAGTCCTACCTAATTCGATGAGAAAATTACTTGGAAGGGATTCTTCTTGGCATGAGGACCCACCAAGATGGTCAACAGAGAATTAAAAATAAATAAATAAATAAATAGAGACAAGGTCTTGTTCTGTCATCCAGACCAGGTTGTAGTGCAGTGGCTCTATCATAGCTTACTGCAGCTTTGAACACCTGGGCTCAAGCGATCCTCCCGCCTCAGCCTCCTGAGTAGCTGGGAATACAAGAGTTCACCACCATGCCCAGATAAGTATTTTTTATTTTTTTGTAAAGACAGGGTCTTGCTATGTTGCCTAGGCTGGTCTCAGACTTCTAATCTCAAGTGATTCCAACAGATAACTTTTGATGAATGTGAGAACCTTTGTCATCTTCTGTGTACTTATATTAACCAAGTACTTTTATAGACAAATTTCCTTCTTTTTGCTAATTGGGCCATGACCTTGGAGTAGCGAAGGGTGAGGATAGGTCATGACCTAATCAGCACGGGGAAATAAAATTATATCATCACTCTGGTTTGAGCGTTTACACCATAGGGAATTGTTCTTTGAACAAGTTCTTGTTCTGACTGATGCAAAACCCCTGATATTTCTTAAAATTTGTACACATTTTTCCAGTTTCCATAAACCTGGAGGAAAAAAGAATAAAGTGAAGCCTATCCCCTCCTTTTTGAAGTTCTGCATACTAAGTATGGTGGTACTAGGAATTATTTATTTGACAAATATGTATTCATCTGTTTTTTAATGTGAAAATCAGGAAACTATATTTTCAGATATTTAGATTAATTTTATGTTCCATTTTGTTTTCCCCACTCAACTGTCAAAATCAAAAGCAAATAAAAGCAAAGTAACATGTTGTGTGAGATGACAGTTGATGACAAACACCAGTGGGCATGAATACTGATTCAAATCTTGTGTTTTTATTAGTTCACATCCAGCTCAGAAACATTGGTATAATAAGCTAGTTCTTGTAGTTCCAGTTGAGAGTAGGATCAGTGGCAGCTTAATCCAATCAATCCATTTACAGCCTTGCTCCAGATTCTCTGGTTGGGGGGCGGGGGGGTCTCTCCGTGGAAGCTCTCTTCTTGTCATTGGCCTCATTCCTGCTAATTAAGGCTTAGCTGTCCTGTGGTCCCTGGACCTACTGTTTTTTACATAAGTTCACTTATGCCAAACATAACATGGCTATTAGTTACCTTTAGCAACTCCTTTCTTTGGTTGTTACTTAATCTCACTTCCATACTTTCTGGTTACTTTAGACTCCTTCTTATATTAAAATCTTCTGATGACATATAATAGACTTGTATTTAAGATTTCTTTTACTGACTGCAGAAAATTGAGTTCATTTATTCAACTCAACAAGTTGAATTCATTACTGGGAATTCATTAATTGACATACTTATATTAATTGGGTAAATCTTGTTTACAAATCTCTTTTTACCAATTTGAAAAAGAATTCCAAAATTTTCTGGAATCAGTGTTAGGTTAACTCTAATTATTAGTTTATACTGTTTTTGATTTGTTGTATTCTTTAAAACTTTTCCTGAAATGATTGATTTTTGGCCATTAGGACAAAATAGAAAATGTAAAATTGCAGTATTGGGTTATTAGAAATATGGCATTGGATGAAGGAATAGTTGTAGTATAAAGCTTGATTTGTAATATTTTATTTCTATCACAAATGCATTTTTGTACTAATCATTGTAATTTCTTGGAAATTAAACATTAGGCAGCTCTTGGAAGAAGGAATTTCATAATGTAGGGGCAATGTAATTAGGATTTTGCATGTTGGCAATAGCAGTAAAATCTATCAATATCTTCCCTTTTATAAATCTCAACCCATGAGAGAAGTGTGGTGCTGCTTCCTTTCAGTGCCTAACCACCCTTCAAATAAGTTTTTCCCCTAGTTTTATTAAATTCAGATAAATAGGAAGCTATACAGAGTATAAATCTAATATTCTTTTTCCTTGCTAAATTTGCCATATAAGCAGTTTGTCATTGCATTTTTTTATATTATATCTGACTTGTTTACAAAATGTAAAACAATTTATTATCTTAATTTTTACATGTCCAATACTTTGGTGAAATGTAGAAGTACAGGAAGTCAATCAATGAATATTAAGCAGTTATAAGTACAGAATGATGTAAACATTTTTCAAAGGAAATTTTATTTAGGTTAGGTTTATATAGCCTTTTCTCTTTCAAATGAAGATAAATGCACTGATGAGGAGTTCAAGAAAAAAAATCTAAACTGACAGTAAAATTGCAAATGAAATTAAGGAAAAAGGAACAGATAACACAAAATAATGTTAAAAATTCTATTTTTTTAACAATTGCACATTTTAAGTTCTTGGGGGTACAGTTCACAGCAAACATTTTAAATCTGTCATATCTTATATTCATAAAACATTCTAGGCTTGCATTATAAGAAAACTTTTTAGAATGAAATATAAGCAATTTTAGACTTCCAGACATAGCTTATAATAATTGCCTGTACTTGCTTGCAAAATTATGTTTCAAGAAGAAACACACTTGTTATAGAAGTGCTGAAATGCATAGAACCTAAATCTGTCAAGTTACCTGTCTTTCGGGTCCCTCTCCCCACCCACCAGACCTCATTATATTATCCTGAAAAGAACACTATCTCTTTAAGGCTAGGAAAGTATTGTGCTGATGAGCCAGGGGCTGCCCACCAATTGGCAGACCCATTGGGTGATAAATGTCCGAGGACCTCTAGGCTGACGACACATTTTTCATCATTAATCCAGCCTGTTGTAACCAGGGCCACTCACATTGATTCGGACTAGGAGGCATCATCTGCTGTTAAGAGGGTGATGACTCGCTGAAAATGCAGGCCTGAAACTAATCAAATATATTTAGAGCCTTCCCTGGCAACTTGCTGGGAGAGCAGCAGTAGACAGCTAATAGGGGAGCCCCGGACAGGTAGTGCGGTGCTCAGCATGCTTTGTATGGGAATGTGAGAAATCCATGTGGAAGCCTGTTGGGTAATTCCAGCTATTATACATTGTAGTACAAATGTGTGTGGGGATTTGTCCAATACTACGGTACTTGAATGTTGCATTAAAAATATAGTTGGGAAATACCCTGCTTTTTTTTTTTTTTAACCTGGAACTCAATTACAAAGAACAGAATTCTCAAACCCAGATTTCTTTGGAATTGCTAAATTATTTTTGTGTTTTTGAAAGTTTGAAACATGGTTTGAGACATATGCTTAATATTTATTTTACTGAAGTTGCAAAATTTGATGAGGAGGGGATCTTTTTTTTTTCCCTTTGCAGAACTCAACAAATAGTTACATTTTGCTCTTTTATACTTTTTAAAATATAATTAATATGTATTTGATCAGAATATACTTAAATACATTGTGGCAGTTCAAGGGCATATGTACATGTTATTCATTGATATTTCTTGTTAATCTGTGCATATATATTCATTTTACATAAATTTTTATTATTTTAATTTGCATTGATAAAAAATGGCTTAAGTTAAGCAGCAGCTGGTGATACAAACTTGTTTGCCTTAGGCAAATGTAGAACAATATGTCTTTATTTCCTGTTTACAACTGATTAAGCAAAATCAGGTGCAAGTAGGAAATAAATTTAACTGATTAGACTTATTCAATGGAAAATTTCACTTATATATTGAGCCTAATAACCATATATAATAAAATCAAAAAAGCCAGGGCAAAATATGAGAACAATTTGGCTTAATTAAAAAAAAAAAAGGAGACCTAATGAAATTCCTTTTGATAAAGAAGAAGGTAGAGAGAGGAAAAAAAAAAAAAAAAGAAGAAGAAAAGGAAGTAAAATAAATAATGCAGACACTCCAATTGTTCACGCAATCCTAATGTTCTACACGGGAAACCACTGACAGTCTTCTCAAATATTTTATGGAATCATGAAAAAATATCTCAGCTGGGAGGGAAGGCTTCCATGTGATTTCTCTTGAAGAAATTCTTCAATTCCATTTTGAAATCTCAATTCCTCCAAGTTCCAAAGCGGAAATTTCACACCTTTCATATGTGCACGTTTTAATGAGGATTTTATATATCTACTTAGTTATCAACTACTTCGAGTGTTGGATGAACTTAGGTGGAAAGCTCCATTAATGAGCAATAGACAGCTCACTGAATCTACCTTACTTTGGTAGTGTCCTTATTATTAAATCCATTAAATCCATTTTAGAGCCACGAAGCACAACACAATAAATGCTACTTTTAAAAAATTTCAGAAATTAAATTGATATCACCCCCTCATTAGTCATATAAAAGTTTTCCAAAAACAATATTTATGTTGTGTTACGTGCAGGCTGAGGGTCCTGTTAACAGTTCTTTTGTCTGGCATGAGGATGACGCTCCTAGTCTACATGCAGACCAGGCGTTCTTTCCATTGCAAACCCTTATCAGAAGGGCTGTAGTTCAGCTCCTTTCTTAGTCACTACATGACCTTGAACAATGAAAATGAAAATGGTCACAATGGGAATGTTCTTAAAAGGAGGAATACATGAAAGCCATTTTATTGTCTAAGATGGCATATTGGTGTGTCAGTTACCAGTGACTGGAGGGCTGATGTGGTTAAGCACTTTGTGTCTGAATAGCATACCAACTGGCAAGCAAGGGTTATCGCAGACACCGTAGACCAGGCACACCTTTTGCCCACCAAGGCGTCAGATTCCAGGCAATCAACAGCTACACAGTAGCAAAAGTCTTTTGACTGAAATCATTATATATAATTTGAATGCAATGATCAAACTTGCTACCTCTGTCATTACTCCTGTTCTTTCTAGTTATCATTTATGAAGCTCCTACTAGGTGTTCATCATTATCACGTACCTAACTAGATAAGCTACATGACTTCATTATTCTTGTCACAACTTTGTAGGGTAAGATAGTATTAACCTCATTATGCCCAGTGTGGAAAACCAAAGCTACAGAGATTTTATGTTACATGCTCAAGGTCACATTCCTCATAAAATAGAACAACCTGGAATTGAACCCAGAACTTTCTAGATTTTGTGCTTTTTCTACAACTTCACATTCTTTTTCTTTTCAGTGAGTCAATACCTGACCATTTCGCCACTAAGAAGTTTTATAAATGTTATAGGATAATGTTAGTGGAAAATCTTTCCAGAAAGCAGCAAACTCCATTGCAGCTATTTGTGCTTAACTTGGAGCTTGAGCACATAATGACAATTACGTTTAATTTTTCTTATTTTTTAAGTTATATTTATGATGTTACTCTTTGTGCCTCTAAATTGATTTAATAAAAAGACCTCTGAACTTTGAAGACCAAGGAACATGATAAAAGTATTTTAGAAACTCGTATTTTTTATATCTGAAGATAGAATCTCAATTTTTCATGTTTAAGTTTTATGTAAAAGTATTTTGGTCTTTTCCTTTCACTTGTATGTGACATTGGAAGAGTGTATTTAGTTCTGTATGTGTTAGCATGTGCATATTGAGCTGAACTTATGCATGTTCATTGTATTTGTTGCCTAAAATGTATGTAATAGCTGGATCTTGATTTTTGAAGTCATTGGTATTATTTCCATGAGGGGGAAAAACACAAAAAACTAGACCTGTGTGCTAAAATCTGCAGTAAGAAACAATGAGCTATAACTGCCAACAACCAGCTTCCTAGATGTTGTTTATCTTTAGATTTTTGCCTTGATCTTCAAGGACAAAACAAATTACGGGTGGCCTAATGGGTTTTACTAACTTAAAAATTGTACATTTAGATTATTCACAAATTCCTAGAATTAAAACAAATTATATATACAAGCTATTTGGAGCTAATTGAGGAGTGTGTATGGTTCTCAATCTACATTTTTAATTAAAGCAATAACTTTAATTCCTGCATGCCTAGATAGGAATGCACATTTTAGAAGTCAAAGAAAGAGTCAAGAATAGTATCAACAATCAGAGTGAAGCCACCCAACTGTGAAATCACTGGGCATTGAGCTTTTTCTGAGTTTTTACCATATGTGTTAATAGCATTTGGCTACACAAAATGTTGATCATTTTGACTATACAAAATGCTATCAACACATTTTCTGCAGTATACAACACTTCTACCTCATGACACTTTATTCTAATTTGCTTTATCTGATTACATCTACATTTTAGAGTAATAGAGAAATGCTGAATGGTTTGAAGAAAGCCAAATGAATGATACTTCTGGAGGGGTGATATAGTAACAACTACCAGTGTTTTTAATATACATCTGTCATCTTTATCATTAAAACTTAGGGAAATGACCTGGGAGGGGACTGTTCTGAAATATAGTTATTTCTGTCCTTGTAACTTCATCATTTGCTTTAATAATTATTATTCATAGGTAGTTTGGTTTTCCTTAGCATGAGTAATGGAATCTAAGAAATCTGAGACAGCCCTCAACTTAATACGTGACTCCCCCACTTCATTCTTTTCCATCTTCCTCTCTTTTCTCTTTCCGCATTCCCTTCCCTCCTTCCTTCTTCCTCACATTCTTCTTCTCTTTCTTTCTTCCTTTATTTCCTTCATTCATCAAATATTTATTATAGTGTCTATCAAGTGCCTCCCTGGATAATGGTAGCAGCTTCACAAAATGAAATTTTTCACCTTGTCAAGATCATATGACCAAGTTTAAGGCAAAGGCCTTAGGACAGAAAATACTCATCCAGGACGGTTTCTAGCAGAGCTGTGGTTCAGAACTTTTCCAGCAGAAATGCCCTTATCCACAGTGTATTTTAGCATGTAGAAAACAATCTCAGCCACTCACACGAATGTAGCTGGATTGGTTGGCAGCAGAGAGCTTTCAATACCAAGTCATGGTGTAAAGTCAGTTGGGATTTGAAGGGAGGTATGCCTCCCTATCATGACGTTTTGTTTTATGTCCAGCAAATCAACAAAACAAGTAATTTATTTTTCTAGTTCCAAATATGCTTAAAGAATAAAAGCACTGCACAGAAATATGGTACCTTAGTTGTGTGAAGGATTTACGTGATTTATAAAATATTTTTTGCTAGAAGGTCACTTTACCCACACTTCTGATTGTGTTGACTAACAGAATTAAGTAATCTTTGATGCAAATATGTCATGGGAGTGATTGATCACACTCAGTTCTTGGGGGTGGGGTACTGTTTACAGCATATTGAGAATTTGCAAATAATCTCAGGTTAAGCATCTGTTTTTTTCTCAGACTGCTTACTGTGTAAAAATAAATCAGGTTTTATATCTCTTTGGGAAGGAAAACCTGAATAAGGAATACTGATGTGTAACCGAGTTAACGTTTTTTTATTTTTATTTTTTGAGACGGAGTCTGGCTCTGTGGCCCAGGCTGGAGTGAGCGGCGCCATCTTGGCTCCCTGCAAGCTCCGCCCCCCGGGTTCCCGCCATTCTCCTGCTTCCGCCTCCCGAGGAGCTGGGACCACAGGCGCCGCCACCACGCCCGGCTCATTTTTTGTATTTTTAGTAGAGACGGGGTTTCACCGTGTTAGCCAGGATGGTCTCGACCTCCTGACCTCGTGATCCGCCCGTCTCGGCCTCCCAAAGTGCCGGGATTACAGGCCTGAGCCACCGCGCCCGGCCATTACTTTTTTTTTTTTTTTTTTTTAGTGAAATATACTAATTTATTTTTATTCACATTATCCAAACTGTAAGAATTTTTACTTTAAGTAAATTATATTTGATGCTTAATTGATAGATGATAAAAAATTAAGGTTCAGTTTTTATTTTGTCCTTCAACAAATGTGTGAAATCATTTTTAGAATACATTTATGGCAAGAGTTTTGTAGCTTTAAGTGCCATTTTTTTTTTTTGTTTATAATTTAAACAAATTATAAAACAAATCTTTATAATTTAAAAGATCTATATGTTTAAGTTTGTATTTTGAAACTTCTTAGACTGCTTGGCCTCCTTTGATTTCTAACAAACATAGTTAATTTTTCTAGAATATGCAGTTTTCCTCCTTCCTGTTAGAGGTTCAGTTCACTCTCCAGTGGGCCGCCTGACAGCATGTTTTATAGTTTGGTACTTTCTCTCGAATTGTGAATGTGTCCACAACAACAACAACAAATAAGCTTCAGGACAGATTATCCATGTTGTTTTGTTGAAATGTGTCATACTGCCCAAGTAAATTAACTAAAATTTAGGTAGCGAGCTAGGAATGTGTCAAGATTCGTCTCAGCAGTTCAGTGAGACCGGGCGTCCTCTGATTCCCCGTGCGGGGCGTGGGGCCGGGTGTGGCTGCTGGGTTCAGTTGCTGGGCTGCTCAGGGCCCCGACGGGAGGGAGCACACAGACGGCAGGTGCAGGAGCCGGTGCCAGTGCTTTGGGCTGCAGCCCCTGGTGGCATCTAGGGGTGGGTGCTGGGCCCCAGTGTCCCCGTGGTGGCATCTAGGGGTGGGTGCTGGGCCCCAGTGTCACAGTGCTCTTTTGGCCTTGCTGTCCGCAGACAGCTCAAGTGTTAACCAGCTCAGTGGAACCGTTCCCTTTCATCAGGGCAGAGGCCAGTGTGGCAGGTTTCTGTATCCTCAATTCTTGTCCAGTGCCCCAGAAGGATGGGGTCACACGTGGGCTTGAAGGAGGAACTGACTGAGTGGCGGAGGTGGCTGCCAGTGGGATGAATGGGGAGCTGGGCAGGGGCAATGGGGTGGGAAGAGGAGCCTCCCCTAAAGTTTGACCGTCCAGCGGCCCAACTCCTCTCTGAGCTCCCCCAGCCCAACTCCGCTCGGTGTTCAGACTCCTTCTCTTCTCTCTTTCTCTGCCGTGCCGTTCTGCTGTTCATCTGCTTGTCTCCTCATCTCCTTGCCTGCTTCTCTGCTCCCGGAGCCTGGGGTTGGGAGTTTATGTGGGTACAGGATGCAGGGACGGGGCAGGCCAAAGGCAACTTTTGGGGCTTGAAAACAGAAATGCCTGTTCCCAGTTAGGGCAGCAGGTATCCAGGCTTGAGGGTGGGACCTTGGCATGGGAACCTCCCTCTTCTACCCAGTATTTCCCTGTCTCCTCTCCATATCACATGTACGTGTGGTCTTAAACCAGCTTAATAAGTTGTACTATTGTAGAAACAATTTTACTTTTTCATTGTACAGGCAAAACTAATACTGCCGATTGTATTTCAAAGATAAGGAACTCACTTTGAATGAAGGTAAGGCAAATATTGAAATATATAGAAAGGTTCTCACTTGAAACATGCGTAAGATCAGAAGTATGGAGAATAAGAATGTGCTCATTTCCTAGGGCGACTGTAACACTTTACTACCAAATGGGTGGCTTAAAACAACAGAAATGTATTATCTTACAGTTTGGGGAACTGGAAATTTGAAATGAAGGGCCACATTCCCTCTGAATGCTCTGAGGAAGGATCCTTCTTTGTGTCTCCAGTTTCTGGGACCCTCAGGCGTGCCTTGGTTGGGCTGCCTAACTCCAGTCTCTGCCTTCTCTTCACACACTGTCTCCGCTTTGTTTCTGTCTTCACAGGGTGCTCTTCCTGCATCTCTTTCTCTCTCTCTCTCTTTTTTTCTTATTTTATTTTATTTTATTTTGAGATGGAATTTCATTATTGTTGCCCATGCTAGAGTGCAATGGCATGATCGCAGCTCACTGCAACTTCCACCTCCTGGGTTCAAGCCATTCTCCTACCTCAGCCTCCCGAGTAGTTGGGATTACAGGTGCCCGCCACCACACCCAGCTAATTTTTGCATTTTTAGTAGAGATGGGTTTTCGCCATGTTGGCCAGGCTGGTTTCTAACTCCTGACCTTGTGATCCGCCTGCCTTGGCCTCCCATAGTGCTGGGATTACAGGGTGAGCCACCGTGTCCACACCCTTTTTAGACTCCAGTCTTACGGTATTAAAGGACCACCTTCCCAAGTATGACTTCATCTAAACTTGATTACGCCTACAAAGACCCTGTTCCGAATGTGGCCACATTTATAGGTACCGGGATTTAGATTTTCAGTGCATCTTTTTGAGGAACACAGTCTCACTCATAAAGAAGAGAATATATATTTTTTAAATTTTTGTATTCTTTTTGGAATAAGAACATTTTAATGCTGGCCCTTTTTTTTCATGAAATTAATGTAGCAGTACTCTCATCAGAAAATAATTATTTGGCATTTTTAATTTTTTGATGGACATTCTAAATATGTTGCAATATTCTTGAACTGATACAGAATTCAAGAATTCTGTAATCCATTGATGAAACCATTCAAGAATTCAAGAATCCATTGATGAAAGAAGAGAAAACAGACAAATAGCTCCAGCCAAGGCTATTCATTACATGGGACCAGCTCGTTAATAGTACACAGTGTTTTGTCTGCTTTCATCAGTGGATTGGTGATTTCAGGGACACTAACTAACCTTTACATCATAAACATCGTGTACCCATAAACTACAAATAAAGAATATAGTTTAAACAATTGTATGCAAATATGGGCATAATATTAATTTAATTGATTTATTTGGCAACACAAACTATAAAGAATATAAAGACTGGTTTTTACGGTTTGTTTTTCTCACTTACTATTTATCTGCTTCTCCAATCATCTCTCTTATAAGTGATCTAAAATTTAGAAGGAGTTTGGGATATGGAAGTATTTAACTGGACAATTTCCTCTTTTTCTATCTGTTTTAGGTGGAATCATTCCAAAATAAGATAAACTTTATATGATCCCAAAAATCCATTCAGGCAGTCACATTTTTCGTAGTAAGCGTCAATTTAAACTAACTCTTCTATATGACATAAGTCAGAATGATGGTTTTGATTTGAATTATATATTTAGATACTTAAATGAAATGCCTGTCATTAACTTATGATTTTTGCTAATGCATCTATCTTTTGTTCACGTTAGCCATCATTTTATCTTTAAGATATGCCTAGGAATGTACATAAGTGGAGTCACAACATCGTTTTTAGATAACGATAAAGGTTAAAAATGAGACCGTAATTCATTTTTAACATATTTGCATGTTGTGGCTATACAAAATCCAGAACTGTTTTCACTGTCCAATGGGTTTGATGTGCAGCTCCCAAAATGGAAGCAGAGGTAACGTTCCAGTGAGCATCAGGGGACAGTCGTAAGCTTTTAGTGTGCAGCAGTTTTCAGAGTATCCTCAGTGAATGTGAGGCGATTGCAGATTCACTGCATCTGAGTTTAAACCTCTAACTACTTTGAGTGAAGTCTATTAATGATATGCCTCACATGCAGCTGACATTTTAAGATCCTGGCTGCTTTTCAAAAAGTGTGGGCACTAAAGATGTCTTCTTACTCTTGAGAATTGATTTCATACACAACAGGAGCTTGTGATGGATTTGCTCCCACTGTGGGAATTGTCCGTGAATATCCGAGGGCAGGAATTGGCTCAGATAAAGAATCTATCATGAGTGCTCTCCTGTGAAGAGTAAGATTTGCACGTTAGAACTAGCTGATGCTGAGTTTAATTCCTAGTCTCTTTTGTGATTCTAAACCATTTGACAAGCCTCTGCCTATTGTGAGCAGACTGATCAGGAAATTCATTCATTTCATGACCTTGTCTACTCATTTATAGCCCTTAAAAAAGTGTCTTACCTGGAACTCAAAGCTCCCTAAGAATTTTAAAGTTATGAATATATATTTTTCATCTATGAAACTACATTTTGCTTTGGATAAAATATCTAGTATTTGGGGAGAATTTCATATTAGTGTGATTGATCAGGCTGTATGTTACACAGATACATCAAAAATTGCTTCTGTGATAAACTTACATTTTCTTTTGTTTTAAAGGACGTGGGGATTGAATTGCAACCAATAGATACAGTTACACAAGCCAGAGTGGCCAACAGCATTTTGATAGCTGATAACAAACAGTGCTAGAATTGTCAGTGTGTTTTCATTGACTCCTGTCCTGTTACAACTTAGCTCCTGAAGACCCGTTAGACCGGACAAAATATACCCATTTGAATGGGCAGAACTAATAGGCAGATACTATTATTAAAAAGCCATAAAATGAGCAATCAGTCTCATAGGTATTTGAAGATAGACTATAGATTATGGTCCTATGACTTATGACACAATTACTGGGTTGTTTGTGTGATTTGAAATTTGGGTTTTAAGAAAACCATACTTTCTTATTTCTTGAGGAGAAGAAAGAAAACTGATATGGTTGGTCATAGTAGGTACTGAGAAAAATGACAGAAGAGAAGTTCAGAGAGAAAGGCAGGTCCGGATGACATTGGGCTGTGTAGGTTAAAATAAGGTACTTGGACTTCATTTTATCTGCAGAAAGAAGCCACTGGACTGCTTTAATAACCTGGTATGCTTCATATATTTTTGAGAGATCATTACGGTTGATGTATTACAAAAAATTCTACTTCATTTCTGAAGATTTAGAAAATGATTTCAAGGAACAGATCTCACATGTGATTCTTTGAAAAGCAGGCATGTTCTTCTAAATTAAATAAAGTTTTGTACAGATATTCATCTATTATCTATTAACAACTTTATTCCAGAATTATCTGGTAATGTTAATTTCATACAGCCAATATGAACAATAATGAAGAAAATGGAGCTCAGTTATTTTTGTTTCATGATCTATGAATCTAAGACAAAATAAATTATAAAAAATAACTATTTGCCTTAGATAATCAAAAAACATTCTCTGTTGTTGATTATCAAAATATTTATATTTCTATTAAAAAGTGTAATGGGTTAGTGTCACATAAAAACATCTTAACTGAAGGCAAAATTGCATAATAGTATTTTACTTTTGCAATGCCATCTAATTTTCAATAGGTTCAAGGTAAAAAAAAACAATAAAATGGAAATAGCAATAAACATAATTCATTAGGCACACACTCCACTTTATGAGATGATGCAATGAATATCATTAGACAATTAGACAATTAGAAAATGCAGTGATTTTTACTGTACTTATAGTTTTTCTATAAGTTTGAGATCATGTAAGTCTTTTCTCATTTATTAATTGCCTTCCTTTCTTTCCTTCCTCTCCTTCCTTCCTTCCTTCCTTCCTTCTTTCCTTCCTCCTTCCTCCTTCCTCCCTCCCTCCCTCCCTCCCCCCCTCCTCTCCCCTCCCATTCCCTTCCCTTGCCTTTCCTTTTTTTGGAGTCTCATTGGAGTCTCACTCTATTGCCCAGTCTGGAGTGCAGTGACAAGATCTCAGCTCACTGCAACCTCTGCCTCCTGTGTTTAAGCAGTTGTCCGGCCTCAGCCTCCCAAGTGGCTGAGACCACAGGTGCACATCACCACGCCTGTCTACTTTTTGTATTTTTAGTAGAGATGGGGTTTCACCATGTTGGCCAGGTTAGTCTCAAACTCCTGACCTCAGGTGATCCACCTGCCTCAGCCTCCCAAAGTGCTGGGATTACAGGCGCGAGCCACCATGCCCGGCCGATTTTTCTACTGTCAACTTGAAAATAAGCATACTTAATGTCAGCATGGACCTGATTTAACTATGTATCACTTGGCTGGTGAAAAAGCATGGTGATGTGTTTTTTGCTCCTGGTCATCTTTTGTCAATAATTCTTTATTTTGCCCCAGTTTCATGTTGTAATTAATGGAATTATGCTTGAAGAGCTCAAAATGAAATGCTTAATTATATTCAGCTGCAATTATAGTGATTAATTGACCCAAACTTATTAGCATGACACCTAAAAGAAACCAGTTATAAAAAATTGTAGGAGGCAGTACTTTGAGTATGGCACTCATGTGAGCTAGCAATCTAGATTAATTATATTTTATTAAATTGACGTAAGTTTTACAGCTATTGGAATTGATATTGGAAACCCAGGGTCTAGACTAAACTGTTATTTTATAAACAAGGACAAAAGAACTCAAAAAAGTAAATGAAATATTATAGGCAGGAGTAGTTCTCCCTCAAAGGAGATTATCTCATTGTTTCCAAATTATATATATATTTCCCAGTTTAGATACATTGTCAGCTCCTGATTATCCATGCCAAAGATAGCTTTAAATCTCAAAAAAGAGATTTTACCAAATCTATATGCATTTCCCAAATCCCAGGAAAATTATGAGTCATAGTGTAGAGTGTAGACATCCTGTTTCAGTTAACGCTTTGTAGGGTCTGATCATGCATGGATGTGTTCAATCCCCTTGCTCTGGATGCTTTCACTGGACAGGGTATTAACAAGCTCTTCAAACTCTGTACTTCCGCCATGCCTGCCCACCTCATTTCTTTAATATGCCAACCTCCTTCTCACACAAATGTGTTTTCTATATTTCTGCCTGTAATTTTCTCTATCCTTAGGCTTTTCTTAGTTCCTACCATCTTTCATAGCTCAGCTGAAATTATACTTTCTTTCTTTTTTTTTTTCTTTTCGAAATGGCATCTCACTCTGTAACCCAAGCTGGAGTGCAGTGGTGTGATCTTGGCTCACTGCAATCTCTGCCTCCCAGGTTCAAGCAATTCTCTGCCTCAGCCTCTCAAGTAGCTGGATTACAGGCACCTGCCACCACACCCAGCTAATTAATTTTTGTATTTTTAGTAGAGACGAGGTTTCACCATCTTGGCCAGGCTGGTTTTGAACTCCTGACCTTGTGACCTACCCGCCTTGGCCTTCCAAAGTGCTGGGATTACAGGAGTGAGCCCCCGTGCCCGGCCTGAAATTATACTTTCTTGTGGAGGAAGTATAATTCGGTTATCATGTCACCCTCTTCTTTTCCATTGTAAGTATTCTGCAGTTTGTAGTGATACATTTATTTGTGACTGTCTAATGCGTCTGACTTTTCCTTTAGAATAGAAGTGCTACAATATCAAGAGCTGTACATTTTCACTTGACACTCTACACCCAGAATCCAACCCAGAACACAGCGCATTGAAAGTATTTCATGAAATGTTCGTGAATGAGTGGAGTTTTCATCTTTCTAATATCTTTAGCAGTATGTTTGAGCGATTTTTGTTTGTTTGTTTGTTGAGACGGAGTCTTGCTCTTGTCGCCCAGGCTGGACTGCAGTGGTGTGATCTCTGCTCACTGCAATCTTTGCCTTCTGGGTTCAAGTGATTCTCCTGCCTCAGCCTCCTGAGTAGCTGGGATTACAGGTGCCTACCAACAACGCCCCGCTAATTTTTGTGTTTTTAGTAGAGATGGGGGTTTCACCATGTTGGCAAGGCTGGTCTTGAACTCCAGACCTCAAGTCATCTGCCCGCCTCAGCCTCACAGAGTCCGGAGATTACAGACAGGTGTGAGCCACCGTGCTCGGCCTCAACTTCTTTTTAGATACAGTGCCCATTATTGCTCCTTTTCATCTGTCTTGGTAGTTCTTCTTCTTTTGCAAGTTGGTTAAATGATTATAACCAAACTCATTGAGCTTTACTTTACACATAAAGTTTTGAGAGAATCATCTTGACAATATAAGTGTGTGTGTATGTGTGTGTGTGTCTGTGTGTGTGTGTGTGTGTGTGTGTGTGTGTGTATATATCACCTGAGTGCTTTCTTTTGGGGGTAAAGTATTTGACTGAGACACTGAAGACTTGAGTTGTTGCTCTGCGTTTTACTATTGACTGTGCACCTTAAGGAAGTCATTTAGCTCCTGTTAACATCAGTTTGCTGATTTGTAAAATGGCTAAACAGTAGTACTTGCCTTCTACAAGTCACAGAGCCATTGTGAAGATCGAATTGCATAGGACATTCAAAAACGCTTTGCGCCGGGCGCGGTGGCTCACGCCTGTAATCCCAGCACTTTGGGAGGCCGAGACGGGCGGATCACGAGGTCAGGAGATCGAGACCATCCTGGCTAACACGGGGAAACCCCGTCTCTACTAAAAAATACAAAAAACTAGCCGGGCGAGGTGGCGGCGCCTGTGGTCCCAGCTACTCGGGAGGCTGAGGCAGGAGAATGGCGGGAACCCGGGAGGCGGAGCTTGCAGGGAGCTGAGATCCGGCCACTCACTCCAGCCTGGGCGACAGAGCCAGATTCTGTCTCCAAAAAAAAAAAAAAAAAAAAATTTGTGAAATACAATAGAGATGTAGATCTGAATTTCTTTAAGACAAAGTTCTTTAGTGATATGGAAACAATGACATATCTAATCAGAAGCATAGATGACAACAGAAAATGTTCAGAACATGGCTTCAGAAAACATACTAATAGTTTTTGTTTTGTTTTGTTTTGTTTTGAGATGGAGTCTTCCTCTGTCGCCCAGGCTGGAGTGCAGTGGTGTGATCTCGGCTCACTGCAAGCTCCGCTTCTCAGGTTCAAGTGATTTTCCTGCCTCAGCCTCCTGAGTAGCTGAAACTACAGGCATGTGCCACCATGCCTGGCTAACTTTTGTATTTTTTAGTAGAAATGGGGTTTCACCATATTGGCCAGGCTGGTCTCAACTCCTGACCTTGTGATCTGACCACCTCAGCCTCCCAAAGTACTGGGATTACAGGCATGAGCCACTGTGCCTGGCCGAGAAAACATACTATAGCTTTTCACAGACAAATTGGCCATTTCTCCATACATAAAAATTACATTTTAACTGCAAATGAAAATATAGACATACTAAGAGTATGTAAAAAGTTGATTATTAATTTAAAATTAATCATTTTAACTCAATGCTTTACATATATTAAAAAGTGTTCATTTATATATGTCATTTTTTATAAGAATAAAATATTTAAATATTATAATCTCTAGTATTTTAATATAGTTCAATTAGATTCCTTGTGGAAATTATAAATGATTCTCTAAAATAATAAAGTCATTATTCTGTCAAGTTGATTAAATGGACATTTTTTCCTAATCTTCTAGCTGAACCATTGAATGTTCCAGTGATGGACTTAAAATCGTGTAAGTTATAAATAAACTTTCATAGTAGGTGTAACTAACTTCATCTGACTCATGAAGAGAGATTAGTATCTCTTTTATTATTTAGATGTTAATGAACTTTCTGTCCTACCCAGTAAAGTTACCCATTCGTCTTTTTGAAAAAAAGATGAATTATTGTTGAATTTGCCTCCTAAGTATTGCTATGTTGTATAATAGTAGAAATAATAGTGGAGAAATAGTAGAAACTGCACTTTTTCTATTACAAAAAAATAGAGAATATAGATTGGAAAGTATAATCTGAATGAAGTCAAAGTTAGCATTGAGTGTTAAGTACCATTTTCAGTATCCTTTATGTATGTAATGGTAAAGCTTTCCAATGCACCTTGGATTACGTGAGCTAAATATTTTTGGCAAGGAACACATCGGTGATATGAACGCTGCAGACCCACAGAGGCCTGGTGCACACCTGTGTCTTTCCACGGCTCTAGTGGTTCATACCTCTGCTGCACTCGTTCTTGACTTGGCACCCTCTGCCAGTGCTGTGTGAGCTGCCCAATTCCTTGCTGTCCTTATATGGTTTTGTAAGCTGAAATGTCATCATTTAGACCAAGTAAAGAGAAGGTGTTGCTTACTCTTTTAAATGAGTTGTACAGCAGAAATACAGCTTCAACCAGTTTAAGCTAAAAACGGGCTTTTGTTTTAAAGCTAGTAAAGGTGA
The DNA here is from genome assembly GCF_002776525.5 of Piliocolobus tephrosceles. Lineage (NCBI taxonomy): Eukaryota > Metazoa > Chordata > Mammalia > Primates > Cercopithecidae > Piliocolobus > Piliocolobus tephrosceles. Next base: position 26,089,833 of record NC_045435.1, on the reverse strand, counting down.
CATTGATCCAAGGCAAAAGAAGGAAACAGAGGCTAACATTGGGATTCAGACTCAATCCAGTCTTTCGTGTATCTCATATCTACACCCCCCACCAGTATTTGTTGTCTCCCCTGTTCTGTTTCTCTTTTTGTCTCTCCCTAGATTGATCTTCTTATAATCATGAATCTTATATAGTGTTCCCCAAATAAAAATAACTCAGTGACTAGTCTATGTCAAGAGCCCATCCATTCACCAGGATGTGTAAAAACTGGGCTGTTTGGAAAAGATCTATAAAGTAAGAATTCCCAAAAGAAGGGGATTTTTGTGAAGATGCACAATAGTTGTCCAAAAACTATGACCATATATTTGTTTTAAAAAATTAGCCCAGTGGACTTTTCCCTCCTCTCCTCTCGTCTCCTCTGGTCTCCTCTCCTCTCCTTTCCTCCCCTCTCCTCCCCCCCCCCCCCCCCCCCCCCCCCTCCCCTCCCCTCTTCTCTCCTCCCCTCCCCTGCCCTCCCCTCCCCTCCTCTTTTGACAGAGTCTTGCTCTGTCACCAGGCTGTACTGCAGTGGTGTGATCTCGGCTCACTACAACCTCCACCTCCCAGGTTCAAGCCATTCTCTTACCTCAGCCTCCAGAGTAGCTGGGACTATAGGCACCCACCACCATGCCCAGTTAATTTTTGTATTTTTAGTAGAGATGGAGGTTTCACCATGTTGGCCAGGATGGTCTCGATCTCTTGACCTTGTGATCCTCCCACCTCAGCCTCCCGAAGTGCTGGGATTACAGGTGTGAGCCACCACACCTGGCCCAAAGCACTAGGTGGAAAAGAGACGTTACATTTATTTTTGTAAGTTGAGATGTAGATCAGATCCAAAACCTGCTATAGAAATATACTAAGTTGTCAATATGAATAATTAGGTATAGAGAATTGTACCTGCTAAAAATCCTTTAATCTCACTGATTTGGTGTGTGTTGTTTCCCCAGTGGGTTACATGTTACCAATAACCTGTCAGAAGAATTTGAATATCGCAGAGGATTTGCAGAGTAATAAGGAGATGAAATACTTTTTCAGAAGACTTTTTTTAAAATGGAAACTTATTTTTAAATATAGAGGAATGTAAGAACTTGCAAGTAAGAGTGAATTGGTTTGCAAAGTAGATTCTGTTTTCCCTTCATGTGATCTTTATTGGTTTATATTCTCTTCAGATTTTCTTCATGTCATTTGGAAACAACTGCTGTTCAAAAACTGTATCTTCATATGCAAGCGTTTACTATAAAACTTTTCTTTAATGTGTGTTTAAAGCATTTCTTTTTCACTCTAACATTTTTTCCTTATTTTAAGCTAGTGATGAGACAGAATGGTGATATGTCCATTTGCTTCATTTGATATGCACATTTGTTCTATGGGAAAATGTGGTCTACTCCTAATTTCATTTTCGCTTCCTAAATAAGAAGACCCATTAAAAAGCAGACATCTGGTGTACAAAGCACTTAAAGCTGTAGCTCCCAAGGAGTGCTTTCTTCCCTCTTTAAATATGCATGGACTGTTGTTTTGGTAATCCACTTCACCCTGTCAAAATAGAATCAAATAGAATGTATGTGTGACCTCTTCCCCTTCTATCCTGGGAAAATGAGTTTCAAGATCATTGAGGTGTACAGTATTCTGAAGCCTTCACTTTCCGTTTTATTCACCCTGAAAGCTCTTACAGTTACAGAAGCTGAACATTTAGCTGAATCTACTTTAATAATAGCTATACTGTTTTAGTTATAAAGAATGACTCTATGAACTTTAGGTATTTGAACCATTAAGAATGAATACAAATTAAAAAAAACATAGGCTTTGAAAGGAGTCTAAGAATATCTATACCTTCATTAATTTTTTTTATAACAGATAGGGCTCAAGGTTTTTAATACAGTTACCTCAAAAATTCTACGTGCAAAATAGTTATATATAATGGATACTGAAACTAAATATGGTTAACTTATTTTTCTAGGAGAACAACTAAAACAGGCACACTAAACATTTTTCTTTTTCGACTGATGCACATTTAATGTCAGTTTGCTTCCTTGAAATTTAGGCCCACATTGCCCAAGGTTGAATCCTGTAGAATATTAATTTTCCATATCCACCCACTCTGTTCCATGAAAAAGGATTCCATGGTCCAATGGTACATACCTTGCTTTCTCCTATAGATTCATAATTGAAGTTTGGATATTATACTTTCTACCAATGCTTTTATTAAATGTATCTGTGCAGCCTTGGCTCACCCATTTGCCTGAGTATATTTAACACCTAAACGTTAAAGAAAAATCACATTTGAAAACTGTGACCTAGATTATGTTTATATGCAGATTATATCAGACAATAGTACAAAACATTATTAAGACAAGAGAAGTATCTCATTTTTTTCTTCCTTCTACTTTGGATTGTTTATTTTAATATAATTGTATCAGTCTGATTTGGTTAGCTTGGGATTTTATTTTGTTATTGTTCTATAAGTAGCTGCATTATCCATAACAGTTCATATATATCTTATTTGTGTGTGTCATCCTCAATGCTGTTCAAATATTTTAAGGGAGAGAAATGGATACTTTTGCTTTTAGAATCTATTTACAAGTTTTATGCTTCTGAATTTCAGTAAATGAGTCTGTGCCACTTCTACATTTTAAGATATTTTGTTGTAATGAGAGTACTTCTAACCAGTGGTCATAAAAGTAGTAGTCTATTAATTTTAAATCATGTTTTCTAACATTATCTATTAATGTGTTTTTGACAAATGTGATGCCTATGAGAAGCCAGCTTCTTCACTAGAGGAAAGTAAAAGGAGTTTTTGAACCTTGACCCAAATCTCTGAATTTATCTACCATGTTGTTCCAGTCGAAAGGCATTGAACATAGTTTTTCACAAGTCACAAATGTTTGAATATCAGAGCTGAAAGGCTGCCTAATTGAGTAAAATACAGTACTTATAGGATGCTTGGGGAAAAGATATCTGGTGAATTTAAAATTATGCCAATGATATTCTTTGCTTATCCATTTGCAACAAAATCCTTATCGGCCTTAGAAGACGCACATAATAAAATACAGAGAACAACATTTGCTTATTCTTTAAACTTATGGTCTTGTAATGCTTCAGTGCTATCACAATGGTTACTAATGATCATTGTATTAATTGTATATTTGAGTTAAATCTATATGAATCCCAGGGCTTATCGTAAAATTGTGTGTGCTTCTTTTTTTGTTTGTTTGATTTATTTGGAAGGGTTGTTTTTTGGTTTTGTTTTGTTTTGTTTTAGAACTAAACTCCTCAAATAACTTTATTTACTAGCTTTAGGTATCTTTCTCCTAAAACAACAGAAAGAGTCATGGTCAGGGGATCGGCAGAAGAATCTTGATAGTTTGAATTTCAGAGCTACACAGATCATAGATAAGATATACTTTATGTTATCAGACATTTATTTTTCCCTAGATAAGACCGCTGATAGTGGACTATAAGACTGATGAATAATATTCGATTACTCAAGTTTCCATCAAATATAGGAAAAGTTTTAAATTGTAGCTATAGGTTTAACGTAAATAGCCAAATTTATCATTATATGATTTTTTACTTTTATTATGAAAATTCTCAAACATAGAGTATTGGAAAAAAGTAGCATAATGATTAATACATAATCATGAGCTAGATTTAATCATAAGTAATATTTTCCCACAATTTTTATCTATCCCTCCTATTCTTTACTGTGAAGTACATTAAAGCATTCAGGTCACTGCTAGATACTTCATTATTCATGAAATATATACAGACTTCTTCTCACAAAATTAATAAAATTTATTGTAAGCACTTTATTTTTTAAATGGGAGATAAAACATAATTGGAATTACTATGCTCATGTTGTTTCATTGTACTGAAAGCAAAAATGGATTTTTTTAAGGATATTTCTTCCCATTTTGCTTCTATTAATAGATTCTAATTCAGTCAACTTTGCATAATATAGAGTGATGAAAAAGCCCCTTTTTATTCCTTCTGACAGCTTTCGGATTCCATTGCTCACAGAAAGCTCATTTTCAACAATATGCTGGAATTGTGTGAATTCTTGTTATTTTTTTCTTCCTGTTCTTCAAAGTACAATTTCTTGAATGTACTTTGTACTTGCAGCCATGCATTACCAGGCAACCTATTTTATAAATTCTATAATAAATTAAATAAGCGTCTCTGTAGGTCATTTTTGATTAACCTGATTTAAAATAAAATGATTTACTAAAGATACAGACAGGGGGAATACTGTGCGCTTCTAAATCAATTACATGCATATTCACTGTCAAACAATTGCATGCGATAGTGTATTAAATGCACTTAATAGTGTAAAAAAATGACTCACTGCAATTGAATTAACACTTAAAAGCTTATAATAATGTTTTAAAGCCATAAACATTTAAGTAAAATTCATTTTAATCTAGAAATAGAATTTCTATATATGACTTCATGCTATGGAGATTTTATCACAGGAAGATGTTCAAGATGTTTAATTTAGGACAGCATTTCTTGTAAGTTCAGATTTTAAGGAGGAGCATTTTAATTAGAATGGTATCATGGGACTCATTTAAGCGTACAATGTTACACATCAGTATTTTCCTTATAATCTGGAATATTACTGGAATGAAAATTTGGAGATGCAGTTTTACTTCTCCAGCATATGCAAGAAATAATACAACATGAATCCTTTTTTATTTTAGGAATGTTATACCCACAACACATTGAAGTGTGTTTTAAGTTAAACAACAAACAAGTTTTGACCAAGAAAATTAGAAAATTAAGGTTTTCTTAGAAAACAAACAAAATTACAGCAAGAAATTACTATGCTAGTGAAATAAGATGACCCTATATGGACTGTTGTATGTGAATATGTATGTCTTTATTTTTTTCAGTTTCACATATATTCTTTAGTGAACACGAGAATACAGTTTTAGCTTTCATTTGATGGCAGTTGTCTTCACTCTCCATTTCTTCACCACCTCCTCCTATTTTCTTCCCCTTTTTTCTGCTATTCCCCTGCTCTTCATCATGCCTGCATGGCTTAGAGTTGCTGGTAGATTCTGTTGCCCATGCTACGATGTGAACAGAAGGAGCAGTGTAAAGATGAGCTGAAGTAAATCTTGATCACCTGCTATTTTGACTTCTTATATCATCTCAATTGACAAAGTCAAGATTGCAGACTGTCCTTGACTTATGATGGGGTTATGTCCTGATAAACTCAAGGTCAGTTGGAAATATTATAAGTCAAAAAGGCATTGAATAGCCCTAACCTACCCAGCATCATAGCTTGTCTCTCACACATGCTCAGAACACTTCTATTAGCCTGCAGTTGGGCAAAATCACCTCACACAAAGCCTGCAATGAAGTGCTAAATATCTCATATAATTTACCAAACACTGTCCTTGAAAGTGAAAACCAGAATGGTTGTGTGGTACTGAGATACAGTAGCTCCTGAATATGCATTACTTTTGCACCATTGTGAAGTCAAAAAGTCATAAGTTGGTGACTGTACCCCGTTAAAAAATAGCGGTTGCTGACCAAGTTGATTTTTCTTTAACAGCTTCAATTGTGATGTCAAAGTAAATGTAACTGTTTTCAGCAAATTGTTGTCCTTGAATACAATAAAAAAGTTCCATCTTAAAAGCATTTTTTAGTGAAAAGAATTTTAGGCTTATAATTTTCTTGTAACAGTGGAAAATACAGTCCCTGAATTTCTTTTTTTTTTTTTTTTTTGTAGTGTACAAAGGTACCTTTTCTTCATAGTTGTTTTAACTACCTCAGAATGTAACTTAAAAGATAAAAGCAAGAAACATGGGCTAAAAATGATATTCCAGGTGGTCATAAACCACAGTTAAAACATATGTCTTTAAAATATTCACATAAGACTGAGACATATCATTATACAATTTTTCATTTTCCCTTTTACCTCCAATTCCAGTTAGAACAATTAAGAAAAATACCTTCAAATATATTATTTTTATGACATAAGTGAATTTGAACAAGATATTTCAAAAGGCAAATATAGAAAAAACTCTACTGCAAAACATTCTGACTCCTAAAATAGGATTGTGATAAAATAATTAAAATTAGATTTTTTAATGCAATTGAAGAAACACCCAGCACAGCCCATTTCTAAGGAAAGAACAAATTAAGGATAACATAAAACAAAGTTGACTTTTTGTAAAGTTGATCTTTCACTTTTAAAACGGTGCTCAATGATTCTGCCAGAGACAGTGTCTACACGTAAAAACTTGTTTGTAAGTGATGGTTTTGACTGACAGGTTGGATCAAGTTGAGGTGGGGAAATGGGGTGGACAAAGGAGAGGAAACATGTTATTCACGCAAGTCAATCTAATAACCTGATTGTTCTTTCAACTGCCTTACTATGTCATTGGCCGTCAAGTCAGTCAAAATAGTGAAACTAGTTTTCGCATGTATGCAGAGATTTATTTTATGTGTGCTACTACCTCACCCTCGTAAACACAGACACAACAAACATTTAAGTCCACATGTTGAAAATTATACATAAATGTTGCAGATGTTTATGGGTGCAGAGGTATGTAGAAGAGAAACCATGCTGAACTTAAAGCCAACGCTGTAATTTCCTAATATTTGACTTACTATTTGACAGAGACTGATATAATTGGTCAAGCATACACTAAGATGCTCCTTTACAGAAACATTCAGCAATATTTTCCTGTATTATGGTATCCAAACTGGTGATAGTTACAGGAATTTTATTTTAATTTTTGTTTACTTTTTTTGAGACAGAGTTTTGCTCTGTCACCCAGGCTGGAGTGCAGTGGCATGATCACAGCCTAATGCAGCCTTGAACTCCTGGGCTCAAGGGATCCTCCCACCTCAGCCTCTGGAGTAGCTGGGACTACAGGCAAACACCAACACACCCAGCTGATTTTTCTATTTATTACAGGAATGTTACAGAGAGTTTGCATTAAATAGCTCAGAAAACAAGATACTGTATTACATACACACACACCGTTTTTTTAAATTTCAAAAATTACTTTGCCCACTTTTTGATGGAGTTGTTTTTTTTTTCTTGTAAATTTGTTTCAGTTCCTTGTTGAACAACGAGAACGTATGGGCAGAGGAAGGGGAGCATTACACACCAGGGCCTATCTCAGGGTTGGGGCAAGGGGAGGGAGAGCATTGGGAGAAATTCCTGATGTAGATGACGGGTTGATGGGTGCAGAAAACAACCATGACACATGTGTACCTATGTAACAAACCTGCACGTTCTGCACATGTACCCTAGAACTTAAGTGTAATAATAAAAAAAATACTTGCAAGATTGAAAAGAAAATGTTAACAAAATCCAGAAACACTAAACCGAGTCAGTAAGAAGACCCAATTACGTCTGATCTCTTGAAGTTACTCTGTTGAAATGCTCAAGTCCAGATTAACCTCATCAATTTAAAAGGATTAGCTCAATTCATTTAAACTTATAAATAGTTGAACTACTCGTTTTTAGGTCTCATGCAATTTACCTATGTGACTCAACATCAAATCTGTCTGCTAAGTTCATTTGGCGTGTTTTGTCACTAAGATATCTGCCAAACCAATGAAATCAACCTCTTAGAAGCTTTCTTCACATTTAAGTACTGCTTTTAATTTCTAAGCCTTTGCCATGGTGTCTGTCATGTATTTCTCACAAATGACGGCTGCTGATATGGTGGCAGCTATTGGTTGTTGGTAGGGAGATGGGATTCAGTGTTATATAGCTATGTATGGTTTTGAGATTATTTTATGTACATTACCTAATTCTCTCCTCAGAAACATCCCAAGAGTATTATTACTACTCTTACTATACTCCCCGGAGTAGTATTAATACTACATTATTATAACAAGCCTACATAGCTCTTCTTAAAATACAAGAGCAACAACAATAATATAAACAGAAGTTATTCTACAAATGTAATATTAACCTAGATTTATTTGAAGGTGAAAGTGAATGCAATTGGGTGTGCCAAGGGCAATGTGGGAAAAACAATTTATTTTTGTTAGAATTGGACATATGTATTCACACCAAATGGAAGCATTTTTAGGGCATACAAATTTTATATTAGTTTACTTTTCTATTGGAATCATTCAAACAAATCTCAGAAGTTTTTATCTGAAAATTGTTTTTTGTTTCAAATTTCTTTAATGAAAATACTGTAAGATTGGCTTCTACATTAATACACAGAAACTAAAGTTACTAGAAAGCACAGGTTAGTTATTAAATTGAGAAAAACATTGAACACTTGATGGTAAGGAATTATGCAAACAAGATCCTGGTTTCCTAAAATCAGACTTTTTTAATGCAAAATTATTATTTTACTTTTTATGAAGATAATTAACTTACCCTTTAGTGTATCTAGATTTTGATTTTATGCATTATTTTTAGCATGTTTCTAAATAGGAAAATTTTTAATTTTCGTAGGTAGATTAATTTTTAGTTAATGAAAGAAAATAATTTGTGTGATTGAACATGTGCTTGGAAGGTTAGTAAAAAGAAAAATGTTGCTTTATTTAGAATTGGGATCTACTTTCTCACTAGTTAAGAATCCTTCTAGGCCCGGTGTGGTAGCTCACGCTTGTAATTCCAGCACTTTGGGAGGCCAAGGTGGGCGGATCATGTGAGTCCAGGAGTTCGAGACCAGCCTGACTCATGGTGAAACCTAGTTTCTACAAAAAAATATAAAAATTAACCAGTTGTGGTGGCGGCGCCTGTAACTCCAGTTCCTCTGGAGGCTGAGGCACAAGAATCTCTTGAACTCGGGAGGCAGAGGCTGCAGTGAGCTGAGATCGTGCCACTGCACTCCAGCCTGGGCCACAGTGAGTGAGCCTCCGTCCAAAAAAAAAAAAAAAAAGACACTAAGGTAAAAGAAAAGCCTCAAATTCTCTTAAAAAGTGGGGAAGGATACACACGTCGGACCCCCGATGAGGTCCCCTTATCCTTTTTTGGGTGCTTTAATTATAGGCCTTACTTCATTCTTTGAGTTTTTAAAACCTCACCTCCTACTTTACTAAGAAAATAGAGGCAACCATGCTGGAATCTTTTTTCACCTGTAAGTTCTTAATACATTATATTATTATTATTTTTTTTTAATCTCAGGACAGACTTGACTCTACCGTGTTTCCCACCTAAACCCCCAAATTGGTGTTTCTGTTTCTCATCCTGTCGGCCTTCTCTGGAGTGTTGTTTTGTCGTTTATGACTTTCCTAACTCTGTTTGTTTTCTCTCCACGAAGTCTTCGTCTCCACTCACAATGTTTGATCAGCAAAAAGTAGATTATTCCAGTCTTTTAACTTTTAAGAATCTAGTCTCTATCCTTGAGGCTCTCCTGAAATCACTCTCTCCAACATCTTTCATTGTTTTAGCCAGTCCTTGTTTTCTGTAGCTTTCAAATTATTGACTATCCTGTCATCTTTGGATATTTTTCTTTCTTTGGATTCAGTAATATTATACGCTGTAGGTTCTCTTCCTATCGTCACCTTTGCTGTATTGTTTCTTCTTGCCAAAATTCCATTTCTTTTCATCACTACTTATTACATACCTGCTATGAGTCGAGTACTGTTAGTGAAACTGGGGATACAAAAGTGACTAAGAAAATGTCCTGCTCTTATAGAGTTGCATGCTGGTGAAAGAGAAATGAAATCAATTAGGAACATAAATGATAGGATTTAAGTTGGTGGTGAAATTCTATAGGAAATGATTATAAATCAATGGAGTAAGTGGCCAGGGAGAGCTATTTAGCTGGCGTGGCCAGGAATTTCCTTTCTTGGTGAGTGGCATTTAAATGGAGACCCTTTTGGTCTCTCTTAGAGGCTGTTCTATAAAGTCCTGGGTAGAGAAACTGGTGGAAGAAACAGAACCAGTGGAAAGAGCGAGAGACAAGAATGGTGAATCTGATAAAAATGGATTCTTCGATCTGTAGGAGAATGATTTGAGAAAATGGGAAATGCAAAGGTGGAGACAATGAGTTAACTATTTCTAACAGCAGGCTCTGATATGCCTGAGATGTGAGACATTAAACAATGGGGATATTATGACACATGTGTATGCTCCATGGAATTACCCAGGATTGAGGGAGGCACTGCCTGTGCAGAAAGGCATGGTAACTGTTGGAGTAAACTCCAGTATTGTTGGTGCTCTTGGATTTTTACTGGTTGTTTTTGTCAATAATGTGATGGTGATGGTCTAATTTGTACTTTGGTAAGTTATATGTGTGTCTATGTCTTTCAGTATATTAAAATTAAAATATTTCTTCTTTGTCCTGGCCGTGATTTTTTTCTAACATCTAGCACAGTGCTCAAAAGTCTGCAGATTTTTGTTGCCTCATCATTTTCAAAATGTTTCTGAGTTTAAGCCTAAAATTATATATCATTTCATTTAATGTAAACAATAGCCTTTAAATTACCAATACCAGTTGCATCTGATGCATATTGAAGAGCTTTGAATTTAAGTTATCGTGTATGAGATTAGTGCTTACAATATAAGCAGGTGGAGTACATTTACTCTACTGATAATGGAAAAACTAAAGGGGAGAAATGTCTACAACAGAGTCGTATAATAGTTTTTAACCTAACTTCCTGGCCAATTTTCAGCTCTGCATAGCTAGTCTGATTGATTGTTGTCCCATCAACTCATATGTTTGAAAATTCAAAGTCAGTAATACCATCAACAATTCAGTAATATCAATACACTGAAGCCTGGTTGTATTATTTTGGTAATATGATTAAACTAGTGTAAAAGAAAGAATCCTTGTCCCCCCCACCACCACCTTTTTTTTTTTTTTTTTTTTTTTTTGTCTTTAGCAGTTCTGTGGTTTACAGGTAGCACATCTGAAGCTGTTATGCATTGGCAAAGCCAATGTGGATTACAAGAATCCACTATCAGGCCCTGGTGCCAGGAGACAAAAGCAACATCTGCTTCCTAGGCTTTCTGTGCGACAGAAGAGAAGCCCTGCCCATCACTCTATGTAAAATCACTGTAGTATCCAGTGCCTGGAATACTCTTATTAGTATCTAGAAGCTAGTGGGGATTTAACTGTATTTCACATTTTGGTATAATACTAGTAAAATGCTTTTATATCAGTATCCCATGTTAACTGTATATGCACTTCATTATTTTAATATTTGATAATCTGAAACCAAGTCTTATGTGTTTATGTAAATTTTTATATTTTACATTCATATACTGATGTTCATACCAAATTTAGAAAAGAAAATGTGAGCAATTAATTCTTATTAATTACCTTATTTGGTTATTAATTACCTTATCTGGTTTTCTCTCAAGAAAATAATACTGAAATGAATTGAAATTTATTTGCTTCTAATGTCTACATAAAAGACAAAATATCCACTAGTGAATCCACGCAGCATGCAAATATATATGTTAATATTTGCACAACTTAAAAATAGGCATCCTGTATCTGTGTTTCTGTTTTCTTAAAATAAAAACCTTGGGATTTATAAATGTTCCTGAAGAAATTCCTTGTATTTCCTAGCCAAATTAGTTCTGAGTTTGGCATTTGCTCTTTACAGCCCAACCAGGGAGTGGACCGTTAGTTTTCCTGGAGCTTTGGGAGTTTGGGTTTTTGCCTTTGGAAATTAAATATGTAATATTGCTTTGTCTGGGCTGGCTTAGGACAGGATCCTCCCTTCATTCCAGGGCAACGTCAAAATTCATAGAAGAGCAACAGCTCATATTGTCTATTGAAATCCAGTCTGATTCTCCCCTCCCATCTCCCACGCCTGCCCTTGGGATTGTGACATCATTACCAGCTCAAGCACCGCTAGGGTTGTTTTTCCTGTTAAAATGAAGTGAGATAAGGGTTCTAGGAGAGAGCAGTCAAATATTTGAGCACTAATCATGCCTGGATGTCTTTTATGACTTTTCAGGCGGTGGAATTCTTTTGGCTTCAAAAATTACACCACAGTCGTTTAATGTAAATGTGGACAGAAAAGAATACAATTAGGTGAATCACACAGACAATCTGCTTTTTTTACAGCAATCCTTGAAATGAAAGATGCATATATTAGAAGGTTATCTGGCCTATGAAAGGGACATTTATCCCCCAAGGAGAGAAGGAAACTACTTAAAAGAAATAAGGTTTTATTAATATTTTTCAATTAAATGTTGCACTTTCTTTATCCTTTTGTAATTTTCATGTTGACCTATGTAAGTGCTTTGTTCATGTAGCAGTCACTCTTTCTTGGCAAGTCATCAGATGGAGCAAGTTTATTGAAAAAGAAACAGAATTAAAAATTCAATGACAAAAATGCAAATACTGTCTGTTTAGAGCTTATCTTCTTAATGTTAGGGCTTTCAGGGTTATTGGCTGGGGACTTCTGGGATGTTTTTAATGCTCAAGTGGGTGATGCCAGTATCAAGGGAAGCAATGGCATTACTGTCATTCCAAGGGTTTTTGATGACTGCATCATGTGTAAGCATTGTGGAGAGAGAGATATATATATAATTTTAGCATACAAAAGTGACGCATTTTTGTGATTGAATCATTTAAATTAGAAAAGACAGAAGAGCACAGTCATACAAAATGAAAGGTGCTTTCTTTATATATTCTCCCAAAATATGATTAATGGAAAAACAATGACTTTTTAATTATATTTTGGTAAATTTTGTAATCTATGGTGATAAACGATATTCAATAACCGTTATTAAAATATACATTTTGGGAGAATATCATACATACAATTATGACTAATCATGAAAGAACAGCCTTCAATGCTATTGTTTTTAAATCTATAAAATTAAGAAATACTACCTGACCTGCAAGATTTCATCCAGCTCTAAAATCTTATGCATTCTATCATATGGGAGGAAAATATTTTAATGATGTCAACAGAACTTACCTAAACATAAAATATGAATGTGAACCTATCATACCTTTATACATTTCTTTTTAATGAATTACTCAAAATTGTGATGTTATATATCAGCAAAATAATAAATTCAACTATATATTAAAGAGTCTCAGAGATTTTAGAATACTTATTTAAAAATATTTCTACCATGCTTTCAGCCAAAAATGAAATGTAATTCAAAAGCATCCATTGGAAAAATTAAACTTCTTTCTGCCAGAATAATCTAGTATTAGCATTTCATGCCTTTTTAAAAATAGATTTTATTTTTTAAATCAGTTTGAAGTTTACAGTGAAATTGAGACGGTAGAGATATTTCCCATATACTCCTTTCCCTAGACATACATCGGCCCGTCACTATCAATATCCCACACTAACGTGGTACATTTGTTACAACTGATGGACTTACACTGACACATCATTTTCACCCAAAGTTCACAGTTGATGTTAGGGTGTTGACCAAAATAGTCAAACTCTGTGAAATATTTGAAGAGATTTATTCTGAGCCAAACTCTGTAAAATATTTGAAGAGATTTATTCTGAGCCAAATATGAGTGACCAATGACCTGGGGGACAACCCTCAGGAGACCCTGAGAACATGTGTCCAAGGTGGTCAGGGCACAGTCTAGTTTTATACATTTTAGGGAAACATGAGACATTAATCAAATACCTATAAGACATATATTGGCAGTTCTGTCTGGAGTGTCGGGGCAACTGAAACATTTTCTTTCTTTTTTTTTTTTTTTTTTTTTTTTATGGCCTGTCGAATATTTACTCCACTGACGTTATCTACAGAAGCACTCGGCCAGTTTGTACACAGTGATTCCTTATGCACACCGAAAGGGTTTCCATAAAAATGACACTGTATACAAACCTGTACACCCATCCACCAGAGCGATTCTCCAGCTCCCAGAGGGAGCTATCAACTTAAAGCAGGATTCCTGAGGTTTCATGTCTTTAGTTGCCTTATCATAATCCCAAATATGCATTTCAGGGTCCACAGCCAGATGAAGTCTCTCAGACGAGGGGGGCGGGTCGGCTCCTTTCAGCGATCATTTTATTTTATTACTTTGGTTTTTAATTTTAACCCTAGTGCACATATTCAAGGAAAGTGTCTTTAAACTTAAACATTTTCTAACTGGCAATTGGCTGAAAGAGTTAAGCTATTATCTGGAGACCTGGAATTAATTGAAAGAAATGCCTGGGTTACAATGATCAGATGATAAGAGTTGTAGAGACCAAAGTTTTATCATGCAGATAAACCCTCTAGGTAGCAGACTTCACAGAGAAGAGATTGTAAATGTTCCTCATCAGACTTAAGGTCCGTCCTGATGTTCATGCTGGTCAGCTTTTCCTGAAATCCAAAAGAAAGGAGGGAATGATGATGCGAGTCCAACTCTCCCTTCCCATCATGGCCTGAGCCAGTTTTTCAGGGTAACTTTGGAATGCCCTGGTCAAGAGAAGGGGTCCAACCAGAAGGTTGGGGGTCCTTAAAATTTTATTTTTGGTTTACATGGGTACATTCTTGCTTGGTAGGCATTCTATGGATTTGGACAAATGCATAATGATGGTTATTTACTCTTCTGGTATCATACAGAATAGTTCCACTGTCCTAAAACTTCTCTGTGTTCCATTTATTATCCATCCCTTCCTACTAACCCTTGCCCCCTGCAAACTACTCATCTTTTTCTACTGTCTCCATAGTTTTATCTTTTCCACAATGTCAGACAGTATGGAATCAGATAGTATGTAGCCTTTTCAGATTGACTTCTTCACTTTGTAATATGCATTTAAGCTTATTCCATATTTCATTGTGGCTTGATAACCATTTCTTTGAGACAAGGTATTGCTTTGTTGCCTAGATTGCCTAGGCTGCAGTGCAGTGGTGCAGTCACAGCTCACTGTAGCCTCAACCTCCTGGGCTCAAGCAATCCCCCAACTCCAGCTACTGGAGTAGCTGGGACTACAGGCACATGCCACCATGCCTGGTACTTTTTCAATTTTGTATAGAGTCACTGTCTCACCATGTTGGCCAGGCTGGTCTCAAATTCCTGGCCTCAAGCAATTCTCCTGCCTTAGACTCCCAGAGTGCTGAGCTTACAGGCGTGAGCCATCATGCCTGGCCACTTGACCTTTCTTTTTTTTTTTTTTTCATTTTTCTTTTTTAGTTTTGAGACAGCGTCTTGCTCTGTCTTCCAGGGTGGATGGCAGTGGTGTGATCACAGCTCACTGCACTCTCAACTTCCCAGGCTCAAGCAATCCTCCCATCTCAGTCCCCCAAGTAGTTGGGACCATACTGTACACCACCACACCTAGCCTTTTTTTTTTTTTTTTTTTAATTCTTTTCCTGTTTTAGTTTTGTTTTGTTTTTTGGTGGTGATCAGGTCTCACTATCTTGCCCAAGCTGATCTTGAACTCCCGGTCTCCAATGATCCTCCCATCTTGGCCTCCCAAAATGTTGAGATTACAGGCATGAACCACTGCACCTGTAATAGCTCCTTTTTAAGTGCTGAATAATATTACATTGGATGCAACACAAGTCCATGTAGTGTATCTATCTATTCACCTATTGACATGCTAGTTACTTCCTAATTTTGGCAACATTAGGAATAAAGCTGCCATAAACATATGTGTGCAGCTCCCGGTGGTAAATGCCAAACAGTGAAATTGCTACATTGTGTCATAGAAGTATGTTTAGTTTTGAAAGGAACTGCCAGACTGCCTTTCCAAGTGGCTGTACCATTTCCTCTTCTCCCCAACAATGAATGACAGTTCCTGTTGATCCACACCCTTGTCGGCATTTGGTGATGTCGTTGTTGTGTATTTTGCCCAGTCTAATAGATGTGCAGTGGTATCTCATTTCAGTTTGCGTTTACCTGATGACATATGATGTGAAACATCTTTTCATATGCTTACTTGCCATGTGCACATCTTCTTTGGTATGATGTCTGTGGAAGTCTCTGACACAATTTCTAATCAGATTTTTATTTGTATTGTTGAGATTCTAGGGTTCTTTATATACTTGCATAACAGTCCTTTATCAAGTATGGCTTTTACAAATATTTTCTCTCAGCCTGTGTTTGTCTATTCATTCTCTAGACAGCATCTTTCATGTGGCATATCGTTTTTATTTTAATGAAGTCCATTTTATCAATTATTTATGTCCTGGATTATGCCTTTAATGTCATATCTAAAAAGTCATTGACAAATCCAAATTCATCTTGATTTTTCTCTTATGCCATTTTCTAGAAGTTTTATAGTTTCATGTTTTACATTTAGGTCTGTAATTCATTTTGAGGTAACTTTTCTGAAGGATATCTGATGTTAGCATTCCATGCCTTTTTGATACAATTTGCCCCTGAAAATAAAGTCTACATCATTATTATTATTTTCCATGTTGCCAATTTGATTGAGAACTCTTATGGTTTAAAATTTTCTCAATAGTTTTCTATTAAAATAGATTTGAATGACAAAATATTTCTATGCAGAATATTTACATTTCTAAATATTTGTTTTAATATAACTTCAACTATATTTTAAATCTAATTTTCTTTTTTAGAAACAGATTTCATTTAGTAGGCTAAAGCTACTTTCCTAATACTATGGCAATATTTAAATTTTTTATAAATATAATTTGTATGAGTTTGGGCCTTTTTAGGCAAACAGACCACCTTGGTCCTCAGCACATACTTTCCCCCGGTGTATATTCAGTATCCGCTGCGTACATGGTATCGCAGTGACCTTCCTCCCGGTGTATATTCAG
>NC_045435.1:26064935-26073159 GCF_002776525.5 Piliocolobus tephrosceles | reverse complement strand
GTATATTCAGTATCCGCTGTGTACATGGTATCGCAGTGACCTTTCTCTCAGTGTATATTCAGTATCCGCTGTGACATCGATGTTTACACTGGAGCAATTCTGTTTTCTCCTCTACTTGCAGAGCGAGGAGGTGGATGACATCTTGAGCAATTTCATTCATTTCCTTGTGTCTCTAAAAATGCACAATCATCCCTTGGTTCCAGGACCGCCCCCCCCCAACCCCAAGAATACCAAAATCTGCAGATGCTCAAGTACTGCAGTCAGCCCTGTGGAATCCACAGACACAAAAATCAGTACCCCGTGTCCTCGGGTTCCTCATCCCTCGAATACCGTATTTTTTACCCGCTGTTAGCTGAATCCAATGATGTGGAACCCATGGATATGGAGAGCCAACTGTATAGTTATTTGATTAAATGTATACTTCTTTACTGCCTTTCAGAAAAGTTGACATTTCTGCTGGGAAGAAGCTGCTAATCTTTACCCAGATAGAACAGAGAAAATGAGAGTTGAATGGACATGTTTGGGGAAACTGTACAATCTAACTTTATGAAGCAGCCCACGGGTCACATGAAATGGAAAATATGCAACCAAAATGAACACCTGACCCCAGTAATTCTAAATTGTAGCTGCAAGTGTATTCACAACTTACTTTTTGATATTTTTTCTGATGATTAGCTGAAAGGTCAGGGATGACTGGCAGGTACAACAGTTCAAATAGAAGTATTTCACAAACTGCCTGTAAGCCTCTCTTGATAAACAGTTTTGATGAATTAGAAAATAAAGTGTTTTATTTTATATAGAAATCTCTGTACTTTTACATATGTGATCATTTATGTATCCAGGGACACACTGTAGACATATACATTCACTGAACTTAGTCCTGGTTGCCAAGATAGTAATAGCAAAATCTCAAAGGCTGCATGACAGGAATTATTCAAATAGTTCTATATACTGATGAATCAAGGTTTAAATATACAACACCCTTTAGTCTGATGAACGTACAAACACTTGTGGAAATTACACTTTATTTTGTATGGTCACAAATAATCTTATCTTTTTATTTGTAAGGTTGACTCACACTATAAACTCCACAAATAGAAAAGTAAAATAATTATAGTAAATAGCCAAATTTTAAGTTTTCTTGTTTCATTCAAATTCAGTTTGTGCTCCTTAATGATAACACTATTGTCAATAAAACTTTACACTTGAAGTGACTTTCCACAGTTCTCTATCAGATAAGAATGGTACTGATAAATATAAAACAACATGCACTATCCATTTTACTTTCATAGACTAGAGATAAATCATTATGAACCCCAACTGGCAGAGGAGAAAATTCGGGTGCAGACAAGTTAAGTCAGGTGGCAGAATCACACAGGAAATAAATAGTGGCTATGCTCGTATAAAAACATCAAT
The DNA here is from genome assembly GCF_002776525.5 of Piliocolobus tephrosceles. NCBI lineage: Eukaryota > Metazoa > Chordata > Mammalia > Primates > Cercopithecidae > Piliocolobus > Piliocolobus tephrosceles. The sequence continues at coordinate 26,071,743 of NC_045435.1, read as the reverse complement.
CTTCTGACCTCTAATTCAGGGCTTTTCCAGCACTGCGGTATGATTAATCAATACCAGGAAGCAAACTAAGTATCAAGAAAACATCATCCATTTGTATCAGTCTTTCCTTTATGTGGTTGGAATCTAAAATACCAAGTGCATAAAGGAATCAAAAGTTGGAATCTAAAATACCAAGTGCATGAAGGAATCAAAAGTCGTGAATAATCTTTTCTGTATTATTAAGAGGTCTGATGATAAACACAGACATTTACGAGGCCCAAATTGTGAAAAACTTTGTAGACATTTTGCTAATATGGGGGAAATAAGCTCTTTCTTTTAGCAACTTACTTTGATTTTCTTTTATTTTTATGCTGCTAAGAAAGCACTCAGATACATGCTGAAATATGTATTGCCGTATGGATTGCAGTTGGCAGGGACTATTAGTGTTGAAGATTCACACATTTCAAGTAAGATTGGATACATTTATATTTGTGTCAGGAAAAAAATAATAGAATTTAAAATGTAACCAAAAGGCAGAATCATGGCTTTTGGCTGAAGAGATTAGCAGCATTCTTCTCTGTTCCCTTTTTTTCTGAAGCTTAGTTTTCTAGCTAAGTTTTGGCAAACAAAATTCTTTTCTGTGATATGTATTCTATTTTAAAATCTTCCACTGAAAAGAAAATGATATAAATAAAGCAACTTAAATCAAGTTTAAGGTATAGTAAGGTATTTAAGAAGGAAGCAAACATTCTCTAGATGTCGTTATCCAAAATACATTCTCTTTTGCAGTTTACTGAAATAATTTCTTCAGTGTGTGGGAATTTCCTTTCCATCCAGCTTTACTATAGAGATGACATCACATCAACAGTGACACGACTTGTTTACAAGAGGGTGGTATAAACAGCAAATGTTCTTCCTTAAAACAGATTTCTTGTTGAACTTCAACAGAAAAAAGAGCATAAATGTAGAAGGAAGAGCAGGAGATAGTCTTTAACATGTAGGGTAAAATCTAAGGTCAAAGAGAGAGCAGCTGATGATTTCTTTATGTGTTTGCTACTTTTTTTTTTTTTTTATTAGGAAGTCTACTTATTTTCCATAGCTAATAAAGAGTCTTCAAGTTATACACTGTCTTTATATTAATATATAATGGTCTATTGTACTATGTCTTAATAGTTTCATATCTACCCTGGTTTGCATGAATTAAATGAGAGCGGTAATGTCAGAAAAGGAGAGAGAGAGTGAATGTGTGTGTGTGTGCATGTGTGCGTGCGTGTGTATGTGTTTCTGTGTCTGTGAGAAAGAGAGAGAAAAGAGAGACAATGAAAATGAAAATAAATATCTTCTCCAACCTATCTTAGCCAACTTTCTGATCTAGGATGTTATGACAGTCACTCACTGAAGGAATTTTAGTTACAGCAAAGCGTCATCCATCTTTTTCAACTGTGTTAACTTTACTTTCCCACAAATAACAATAGTTTGCAGAACACATCTCAGATTGTACCTGACCATATTGCAAAATAATAATTGGCTTCTTCTGTGCGGATCGTTATTTAAGACTAAATAAAACTAGGTATAAATAAAATAAGTTAAATTCAGCCCTTTGAATAATCATTTAGATCATGACTGCTAACTGTACTCTAGTACTAATTAAAGACCTACATGGTTCTTTTTCTTAGAACGTGAGAAGTCTTTGGAGCAACTATTTGAACACCCTGATCTGGAGGGAGGAGACCTTACCAGGAGCCTTCTGGAGCTGGGTGTGGAGGGTAGTTCAGTTTCCACACATTAGCCCATAAGAGAAAACCATCTGGGTAAAATAGGGTGACTATTCTGGACACAGTCATGGCCTTGCTACTATAGTCCCCTCCATTTTTCTTGGGAGATGCATTGGTGCTGTGCAAAGCTGTGCAGTCATTGAAGGTGCTCAGTACTGGTTTTCGTCATTAAAATACTTGAGCTTGAAACCCAGCACTGTCAATTTAGTGAGTGTGGCCTTACACAAGAGATCTAATTTCTCTAAGCCTCAGTTTTATGATCTATGACACAGGTTTGTAATCCCTCCTTTATAGGAATGTTTAATATTAAATAATGCATTAAAAGCACTTTAGATACTATTAATCTCAAGGCAAATGTCATTTTATGTGGTATGGGGCATTTTACTGAAAACCTGAACCCTACACTCCAACTCAAAACTCCTTGTAGACAAGGACCATATTAAAATTCTGTTGTGTTTTTCATAGTATAGGATGTACACATTGTGGGATCTCAAAACTGGATTGCTTCTTGGTATCAAGTATCCAAATTGCTCAGAGCCATAGTAGTAAAACAATGGAGAAACAGTAATGACTGTATCATTATAATATACATAAGTGCTCATGTTAGTTTGCTTAACATTTATTGAATTGCTGATACATAAAAGACCTCAGGCTAAATTTTGTCAATTACATAAAAGTACATTTTCCTCAATAAAGGCAACTTACTGGAATAATCATGTTTCTAGTGGGGGAAATTAACATATAGGCTTTATAAACAAATGAATTAAGTGCTAAATAGATGAACAAGACACATACTGTAAGAGATCAGAAGGAGGAATTGTAGGGAAGACAGTAGTTATCAGGAAAACATGGTAAAAATGCAACTGTTGGACTTAGTAAGGATTTCAATAGCTTAACAGACAAAAATATAGGAAACGTATAGCACGCACAAAGTCAGTCAGGGATCCATAAATATCATTGGGTGTGTAATGAACTGTTAGTAGTTGGATGGGGGATGCTGAAATAGAGAGTGAGAGGTCTTTCATACATTTTCTTTTCCTACCCTTAGTTCCAGATATTGATAGAGATGTTTTATCCCAACCTAAAGCCAGGTGCGGTGGCTCACGGCTGTAATCCCAGCACTTTGGGAGGCCGAGGTGGGAGGATCACGAGGTCAGGAGATTAAGACCATCCTGGCCAACATGGTGAAACCCCATCTCTACTAAAATACAGAAAATTAGCCAGATGTGATGGTGTGCACCTGTAGCCCCAGCTACTCGGGAGCTTGAGGCAGGGGAATCGCTTGAACCCAGGAGGCGGAGCTTGCAGTGAGCCAAGATCCTACCACTGCACTCCAGCCTGGGCAACAGAGCGAGACTTGGTCTCAAAAAGAAAAGAAAAGAAAATCCCAACTTAAGTATATGTGAACAAATGAACAACTAATTCTTATCAAAAAAGCAAAGGTCTTTGAATTAATTTTATTCAGATTTTGCTCACAAATATTATATTTCCATTTTGATTTAAAATGATAAGGATGATGGCTAAAAATAAAATGAACCAAGTTTTATGCATGTTGCATTTTAACAAGTTGGGTGTCTCATTGGAATGCACTGCCTTCTTGTTCCACATTTATTTTTGGAATTTAATAAGGCGCCTGTCATATCTGCCTCAAGGCTAAAAAACATCATGGGGGAGAAATCCAAAGTACTGTCATGTTTGAGTGACATGGAGCCAATTTTATTTTATTTCCTTTTCATGGGGGGTGGCTCAAATTAGCCAGGCTCACTTCTGAAAATGCATTGCTGTATCGTCTGTTCTAAAGGCCTTGTGCTGGTTAACTGGTAATGACATTGCCCGGTGACATTTGTTAGGGAGATTTGACTCAGAAAACCAGTGGAGGATTTTCATTAAAAAATTAATTCTGTGCATTTTACGGCAAAGCTCATTCTCATGATAGATTCTGGTAGAGTGCCACGTATCTCCAGAAGCGGGTCTCATTACCTGAGAAACTGTGGAAGGTAATAACTTCTTTATTTCTTCTTCGCGCTCCCAGAGCACATAATTAACGTACTGACTCATTTAGCTCAACTCTCCGAAGGATGAAGCTGTGTGGGCACAGGGGAGATTCAGAGAAGCTGCGGCAAACAAGTATGGTGTCTGATTCTCCTTCAGAGTGACGGGGGCCGGGCTGGTGGCTCAGGCCTGTAATCCCAGCACTGTGGGAGGCCGAGGCGGGCGGGTCACGAGGTCAGGAGATCGAGACCATCCTGTGAATGGTGAAACCCCGTCTCTATTAAAAGTACGAAAAAAAAAACATATAAATATATATATATATATTAGCCGGGCGAAGTAGCGGCGCCTGTGGTCCCAGCTCCTCGGGAGGCGGAGGCAGGAGAATGGCGGGAACCCGGGGGGCGGAGCTTGCAGGGAGCCAAGATGGCGCCGCTCACTCCAGCCTGGGCCACAGAGCCAGACTCCGTCTCAAAAAACAAACAAACAAACAAACAAAAACAAACAGAGTGAGGGAAAAACTCTGCCATTTTGTGCTTCTTCTTAGTTGATGTTTAGTACAATGTGTGAGACTTGGGATAGATGTCACAGAATGATGTTGCCATGGCTGAGTTAGTCACAAAATTAGAAATCACAGTAAGCTGAAGGATGTCTGAGGCATAAAAATAAATCATGTACCATGTAATGGGTGTGTTGTTGTAATAACTGAGATAAGCATTTCAAATGTTTTACTGATTAAATCAGAATTAAGGCTTGTGTTTTTAAGTACTGACTATCAGGAAGTACATTATTTAAATAATGTGAACTTAAAACGTGTACACATAGTATTTTTTATGTTAAAAATATATAGTGTAGACAAAATCAGTAATTTTTAGCTAGAAAGCTCTTTCTACCTTTATTATTTGGAACTTCCTGCCTCATGGGTAAATGGAAAAGGAATAGTAAATCTAAGCAACTTTTTCATGAGTTTATTCCTTCTTAGGCACAAAGAGAAATCTGTGATCTCTTCCCTGTATCCTAGAAGACCTCTGCGACAGGAGTGAGAATTGGATTTGGCTACAAACTATTGAGAGAGAGAGAGAGAGAGAGAGTGTGTGTGTGTGTGTTTGTGTTTTGCATGTTGGCTAAGTATGGGGGAAGGGAACCATTGTAGGAAAATTTAATCCTGAGATTTTGTGACTACACTCGCTTTAAACCCAAATATGTAGGTTGGATCAATCCTTGCTTGTATATGGAAGATCACTTAGTGGTAAGGCCAGGTCTAAACCATTAGGTCTTGAGCCACCATGGAACAAATAAAGATGAAATATGAGATTGCAAAATGAGCCCTGTCCCATGTTAAAAGGGCTTTACACTTCAGCATTCTCCAAGAAATGTGAATCAGAAAAAGTCAATTGCATTTTGAAGTGTTGGCATGTAGCATTTTATTTTTCTTTGTTATGGAATTCCAAAACTATACTGTACAGATTTCCTAATATATTCTGAAAGCGATCAAGCAAGCAATGTAATACTTTTTTTTTTTTTTTTTTTTTTTTGTGGACAATGATTTTAATTAAATAAATGCCATTTCTTGGAGAGAATGTACTTCTTGATTATAGCTGGACTTCATCTTATTTTACACAAGCTATCTCTTGGGGGCATAAATTTCCAGTCAAGGAAACAGCAAAATTTATTGGCTATTTGATTTACATGTTTATTGGACTCTCCAAACGATTTACTATTTAACTGGTCGTTGAAAGTAGAAGAGGGGTGGGGTGGATTATATTCAATTTAATGAAAGATTTAGGTAAATTCTTTTGAAGGAAAAAATATGGGTCAACTTTTAAAATATTTCACTTTTAGTAAACAATTGTATTTATTATTTTAGTGGCTATCTACCAAGAGCTGAATCATTCTGTACAGACTGAATTCTTTAGTTCACGTCTCAAGTTTAAGTTTTTCATGCTTAGAAGTGCTTTAACTTAAATGTATCAATAATGATACTGCTGTGGAATTGTGTCATACTATTCCCAGGAGCAGCCCAGAATAGCTCCCAAGTTTGGAGTCTAATCTTTATTCCTGGAGGTGGCGAGAGTAGGTTGTCATGGAGCTAGTGGAGAAATCAGCAGACTCTATTTATGTTGTAAGGGAGAGGATACAGTCTTTCTTCTGTAACATTTGAGAATGAGGCTGTGCTGCAGGGACATTAGTCTGAGTGCTTTAAAAAAGGAGAGTGTACTCTACACATGGAGGCTTAATAAAGTTTGTTGACGGTGCTGAGAGTGATTCCATATTCACATCCCAAATACAAGGCCAGCTGCCATCCTTCAATTATTCTCTCACAAAGACAGTGGCTCCTGCTCTCTTCAGTAAGAGTAATTATACCACTTATAGAATATTTCCTTTACTACCAGGAATTCTGAGAATTAGAATCATCTTCCTTGATGGACAGGCACTAGGCTGACAATTTCGCAAATGCATGTGCTCTCTCTCTTTCCTTTAGGGTTTCATTCTTGTGGCCCATTTCCCTTAGTATCTCAAAGCGTCTGACTGACTGGATTTGAATCCCAGATCTCCTACTTACTTACTAATCCTTTGAAACTAAGCAAGTAAAAGAATGTTATTAAATTCATAATACTGATAGGAACAGGATGCAGGCAGATTCTGGCAGAAGACAGCGGGTCTCCGGCGAGGGCCTCACCCTCAAGCTGAAAAGCCTGGAACCATGGCCAAAAGTTAGAACTTGAATCCCTGTGTTCCCGCTGGAATGTTGCAGTCCCACTCCACCCCCATCCTGTGCCTGTGAAAACCCCAGAGCTCAGCCGCAGAGAGCAGCAGCTGAATGTCAGAGACCAGGGTGGACCTTGGAGAGAAGTGGTTTGACTCCAGAGGGACAGCTTAAAGGCGTCGCTTCGAAGGGGATCTTCCTCTGTCCCCAAAAGGGTCCTGTCATCCCCCGTCGGGGCGGCAGGGGCCGCGGAGGGCACCCCCGGAGGCTGCGGCGGGGCCCACGTGGAGGTGCGCTCACCCCAGCCCCTGCACTCGCTCACCAGCGCCCCCGTCCTGTGCGGAGTGGAAGTGAGGCC
>NC_045435.1:25985939-26064925 GCF_002776525.5 Piliocolobus tephrosceles | reverse complement strand
GGCAGGTGGAGCCCGCCCCGCCAGCGGGAAAGCAGCCAGCTCGGTCTCCCTGTGGCTCAGGTCCCGCCCACGAAGCGGGCAGGGAAATAGCCGCTTCAATGCCACTTTCTCATTTGATTTTATTTCATTTTTTTTTTTGAAAGAAGAATTAGTAAAATAAGTTTGGAGGTCACTTGAACATAAATATGTTGGAACATGAGCCCACTCATAAATGCGAAAGTTGCTACTTTATTTTATTTTTTAAGACAGGAGTGTCAGTCTGTGAGCCAGGCTGGAACGCAGGGGCGCAATCTCCGCTCGCTGCAACCTCCGCCGCCCGGGTTCCCGCCATTCTCCTGCCTCGGCCTCCCCAGGCGCTGGGATTATAGGCGCCGCCCCCACACCCGGCTAATTTTTTTGTATTTTTAGTAGAGACAGGGTTTCACCACGTTGGCCAGGCTGATCTCAAACTGCTGACCTCAGGTGATCCGCCCGCCTCGGCCTCCCAAAGTGCTGGGATTACAGGCGTGAGCCACCGCGCCTGCCTACATTTTTGTTTTAATTGGGGTTTTTGTCTCAGTGAGAACTGGAAAAAAACAAACAAAAAAAAAACCAGAAAAACCTCTGCTGAATTACCTGTAAACCACCTTACGATAAAATACTCTGTTGTGTCTTCTGTGTATATATATTTTTAGAATTGCTTTAGTTTCATTCTGTAGAATTTGTAATCGAGAGAGAAATAATCAAATATTCATACGTATATGAAGCATTAATGAAAAATTTCAAAAACTCTAAAACATCATGGCATGCGGTAAGAACAGAGTTGTTGTAGGAATTTGCATAGAAAAAGGCAGCTGGACCTCACATGGGATGTCATGGCACCTTTCAAAGGTCCTTAGCTAGAGCAGCCAGCCCTGTCTTCATATTGCAAGCGATACTGAGTGTCAGCCGAACACTCCCATCCATCACATTCAAATGAGATATTGACTCAAATTTTAGAAGTTACATCCCTTTTTTTATATTTAAAAATGTTATAGTTGCCCAAGGACAGAAACATACAAAACTTAAACCTAGTTTTATATCTGCTAACTTACATTTATACTTAAGTAATATAGAATAAATATTGGTCAGAAATCAGAGTGTTTCTTTTAAAAAAATTTGTCTTATACTAATCAAATTTGAATGTAGCTACTACGTTTTATTATTATTATATATAGGACCCTTATCCATAAATACAGAAAACTAAGACCTGGCTATAAAGTTACTGTGTTAGATTTAATGTTTTTTTTTTTCCTGATTTTCCATATGTATAAAAGTGTTACTTGAAGAACTCTGCATTTAAGGAAGCATCCAAAGTACATTTTTTCTATATAAACACAGAAAAACTGTATTGTAGCATACTAGTAATGCACAAAGAGAAAGTCAAATTATAGAATTAAAATATTGCTAGTGTATAAAAAATGCCATAAGATTATTTTAAAACCTCCTATCTAGCTTGCTTCAACTATAATTCAGAATAACATATTAATTTTATATCTAGAAAGGCCTAGAACTGAATTCTGTCTCGGCTTTTGATTGATTTAGTTTTCATTTCTTGGTCAAGTTATCTAATATTGGTGAATTTTAGCTCTCTTCATCTGTAAAATGGAGACCCTAAGGCTACGTTGGAAGATCATTTTGAGGATGCTGTCTGGTATTGTCAAAGACTCCTGGTCTGTGCTATTCCATATTGGGCCTCCAACAGACGTTTAGCCTTTTCCCATTGTCTCCATAATTTCATAAATGGAAATAATGCCTTCTCCCCTTCCCCTTTAATATCTAGTCTCCTTCACACCTTCTCCTGGTGGCAAGACATTGCTAGGTTCCATATATCCAGCCAAGACATTGCTAGGTTCCGTATATCCAGCCAGTCAAAGTCTGTGTGTGCCGTGACTGAGTTGTACACATAAAATAGCAGCTGAGGCAGACACGGTCTTTTTTTCCCCAGAATCACACATCAATATGTTAACTGACTATCTTAGTCTCTTTTGTTTTGCTAAAGCAGAATACCTGAGACTAAGTACTTTACAATGAACAGAAATTGATTTAGCTTGCAGTACTGGAGTTTGGATGGAGGAGATGCATCTGGTGTTGGCCTTCTTGCTGCAGCATTCCATGGCAAAAAGGTGCGAGGGCAAAAGAGCTCACGTGAGAGATGGAGGGTAAGGGGACTGAACTCATCTTTTTATCAGGAACTGACTCCCACTATGACTAACTCAGTCCCATAATAATAGCATTAATCCATTCATGAGGGCAGAGTCTTCATGACTTAATCACTTCTGAAAGATCCTGCTTCCCAACACTTGTAGTGGGGATTAGGTTTCTATAACATAAACTTTGGGGGTGACATTCAAACATTTCACCCCTGGCTCTCCAGGGTTGCCGTCTCACGTCTCCAACTTTCTCAGGCTGGAGTTGCAGTCTAGTGGCCCTACAGTTCCAGGGGCTCAGGGGCTGCCCTACTCCCAAGGCTTCACTAGGCATTGCCCTAGTGGGGAATCTCTGTGATGGCCCCACCCCTGTAGCAAGTCTCTGTCTGGGCCCCCAGGCTGTCTGAGACATCCTTGGAAATCTTAGTGGAGATTGGCCGTTAGCCCCACAGCTCTTCCATTTTAGGGATCTGCAGATTTACTATTATGTGGACTTTGTCAAGGTTTACAGCTTGTACCTCCTAGAGCCATGGGTCTAAGCCACACACGCCTGGACTCACCTGAGTTACAAGTGTGGTGACCACAGGGTGCTGCCTTGGAATTCGGGGCGCAGAGTTCCAGAGCACGGCAGGGCAGTGAATGCTGAGGTCCCGCAGGCACTTCTCTCAACACCTTGCTCTCAAGGTCCTAGCTTGCTTAGAAGATCTCGGAAATGCCTTTATGGTCATTATCTCTTTATCTTGATGAATAGAGCCTGGCTTTCTTCTGTCCATGTTAATTACCGTAGGAAAGGGTTGCTTAGCCACACCCTTAGTGATATGGATTTGTTGAGTCCTGACCCAAATCTCATCTTGAATTGTAGCTCCCATAATTGTTGCTAGGAGGGACCCAGTGGGAGGTGATTGAATCCTGGAGATGGTTCCCCCATACTGTTCTTGGGGTAGTAAGTCTCACGAGATCTGATGGTTTTATAAGGGGTTTCCACTTTCGCTTGACTCTCTCTGTCTGCCACCATGTAAGACATACCTTTCACCTTCTACCCTGACTGGGAGGCCTCCCAGCTGTGTGGAACTGTGAGTCCACTAAACTTTTTCTTTATGAATGACCCAGGTTCAGGTATGTCTTTATCAGTAACTTGAAAATGGACTGACAGACCTTTTTTATTACTTACATGGCCAGCGTGGAAAATTTCAAAATCTATCCATTTTGCTTTTCTTTGAATTATAATTTTTACCTTTAAATTATTCTATCTTCCCTAATTTTAGTGTAATGAGCCAAAGGAAGACATGTAGCAGTCTGAACACTGTGGTACTTAGGTATTTCCTCACAGATATCCTAGTGCATTGCTCGTAAGTTTTGCCTTTACATGAACTTACATGTAAAGTTCTTACATGTAAAGAACTTACATGTAAAGGACATGAACATTATTCTGTCACATTTTTGCAACTGTATAGTAAGAATTGCCTTCACTCCATTCTCCACACTTCGTTCCTCTTTTTTGTCTGAGATCTCATCAGAATGACCTTGAATATTCGTATTTCCAGCAACATTCTGATCATAACCACTTAAGTAATCCCTAAGAAAATTTAGGCTTTCCCTGTATCTCTTGTCCTCTTCTGAGAAGAGACCACTCTTTTTTAAATAACAAACAAACCAACAAAAACAATTACTGACTCAGAGCAACAAGATTATTCATAAATCAATTCATTTGTTTTAAATGACACTTGATGCATTTGAAAGATCATTTTATATATCATTATTACATTAGAAATAGGGCTGGGCGTGGTGACTCACACCTGTAATCCCAGCACTTTAGGAGGCCGAGACGGGCGGATCACGAGGTCAGGAGATCGAGACCATCCTGGCTAACACGGTGAAACCCTGTCTCTACTAAAAATACAAAAAATGAGCCGGGCGAGGTGGCGGCGCCTGTGGTCCCAGCTCCTCGGGAGGCGGAGGCAGGAGAATGATGGGAACCCGGGGGGCGGAGCTTGCAGGGAGCCAAGATGGCGCCGCTCACTCCAGCCTGGGGGACAGAGGCAGACTCTGCCTCAAAAAAAAGAAAAAATTTGAAATAAACAGAAAGTTTTAATAAATGAATTCCAACCTGTTTAGAAAGGGCTAATTACTTTATTTGATAAAAGAATATTAAATTAATTCATATGGTTACCTATACTAATTTCAAATTATGTTGTTTTGGAAAAAAATATGGATGTCCCAAAGTTAACATTACAGATATTTGTGGAGCATTTTAAGATCTAAGTGAAAGAGAACTAGGAAGTGTTCTAAGTAAATTTCTGAGACATCATAGGGTAGGGGTTCTCAGCTAGCACGTCTCTGTGTTCCTTCAGATGGCTGTCAGATGCTCCTATGTGATTCTGTAAAAAGTGGATTATATCTGAAGTCATGGTTTCACCGTGCAAATTTTGATTTTAATGAGAATATTTAAAAGATAATTGTGGTTCCTAGGAGACTTTTTAAAAAATGGATTTAGAAATTAGCTGTAAAAGTTCATAGAAGCCAAGCAAGTATTTCTATGAGCTGAATTCTGTATTTCAATATGCTTGTGTAGAAGGGGTATGTAAAGTCAGATCAGCTGGAGAAAAATGACTTCTCAAGGGGTTATTCACATAAAGACCTATGTGAAATAAACTGCAAAGTTTAATATTCACTGAAAAGCTCGATTCCAAAAATAATATTACATTTTATCTTTTTAAAAAATTAAATCTGGTATTCTTAAGCTATTCTGAGGTAATCTGTCCCCATGTGAACAGCGTCTTCCCTGGGGGGAGGAATCCAAATCTATCTGGGCAATGGAAATCATACGATTCGAGTGATGGGCCTGGATGAGTTTAAAATCATGAAGATTACAATTATTTTCTTTTTTGTCAGTAAAAATACCAATGTATGTCATCAGAGAGGCAATGGCATATTCTTGTGTTCTAAATATTTGGGTTATTTCCATAAAAAGGCTGCGGTTTTCACAGAGACATATGTGGATCCTGAACTCTAGAACCAGATAATATTCGTACCACTAGAAATTGTGGTAAATAAATGACTTAAAACTACGAATATAAACTGGTATTATTTAAAAACCTCTAATCTGTAATATTTGAAATATTTTGTTCAAAATAATAAAGAAAAGGGTATATGTTGGACATAATTTTTCTTTTGCTGTTCTGCTTTTACACTTTGCTTGGGCACTGTAAGGAGATTTTGGCAAAGTAGTTTGCGTTTGATTCATTTGAAAGGTAATGAAAATATTTCTTTGTTTTTTTCTTTAAAGATACATAGCCCGGGCAACTTAGCGAGACCCTATCTCTACAAAAAAATAAATTAGCCAGATATGGTGGTGCACCTGTAGTCTTAGCTACTCTCTGAGGTGTGACGATGACTTGAGCCCAGGATTAGTTAAAGGCTGCAGTGAACTATTATTACCACTCCACTAGAGCTGGGGTGACAGAGACTCTGTCTCAAAAAAAAGGAAAAAGTTGTTTTCTGCTCTTCTAGTGAATAGTGATTTCTACATCACGTCAATGTATTCATTTTTCAATTGAATCAATACAAAGCCTAATTTGTCTAATGCAGTAGATATTTTCCAGAGAGTAAGCAGAGGAAGTAGCTTTACAATATATTAAGCAATTAAAATACTTTTTTTTTTTTTTTGGCTTTTTGGGAGAATGATGATTTTGGCCCCTTCTCCTATGGTGGGAACTTAACATCTGAAAACTAAAGTATAAAACATTCTTTTTTAGGATCTTACATGATGTTGAATTTGAATACCTTTCGGAACTGCTAGAGAGGAGGAGAAAATTGTTCCACTTTTTAAAGTTTGGTTTCATTATACGTTGTTTTTATTCTTAATAATCTTTAGTTTGTTGTCAAACAAGATTGAGAAGTTAAAGCAGTTCTGATATCACATTTGTTAAAGGCCCACTCTGTTCTAGGTACTAATTTCACTCACTTTTATGTAACCAGTATTTCCATATTGGACCAGCATTTTCTCTTGACATAAGGGAAAACTGAGAGTCAAAGGGGTTAAGTGTCTTTGCTCCTAGTCACCCATCAAAAAGTGGCAGAATAAGAACAAGGTCAGATCTTCTGACACAAGGTCTAATGACTTTTCCATTAAACTTCAGTTGCCAGTTTTGTATGTAATAGGGGCAGGTTACGCTATCCATCTTTTCTTAGGGGGAAACATATTCCAAAATGTAAAGTTTAAACTGTACTGTTAAACGGGGAGAACTAGAGAAGGTGAGACTTTCCACTAAGATTCCAAAGATCTAGGAAAGTAAATTTTAGATTAACGCTGGGGAGATTGGATTTTCTTTTGGTAAAGAACAGAGAAATGTGAGATTACCCAGTGAAATATGAACTTAGAGGAACAAAAATCTATCTGGAGGTTTTGAAATCAAATGAAGTTACCAGAGTCCAAAATGTTGAGCAAGCCTTTCTTAAAGGCACCTGTAAATGTCAAGAAAAAAGTTGGTAAAGTGAAAATTATAAGAATTCATAAAATCAGCATGCTGTAAAGTGTGTGATGTTTTAAAACCAGTTCAACTATGAGTAGAGGTCATGTAGGCACTGAATACAGTTAAACCCATTCTTTGGCGTTCCTAACCATGTGACCACAAATCTCCACTGCCACCTTGTGGTGGCTTGTATGTTTCAGAGACAGGCTCCGTGAAGAAAATTAACCTCTGAAGTGCTGAGAGGTAAAATAACAGGTGTCTGATGGTAACCAGCCTCCCGCTTTCTGAACTCAGGAACCAGACAGATTTGGGGAACACAGGATCCCTCTTCTGGAGTTACTATCCAAATTCCTACCATAGCAGTTTAGGAGATAGCATAGATTTGGAGAGCAGGGCTGTTACACAGACCTCACGGGGTGAAAACCTTGAGCAAGAGTGGAAACTGAATTTTCTTTCAGATTCTGTTGCATTCATGGTGGGTGGGGGAAGATATTCTATTTTTAAGAGGATCCTAAATATCCAATGCAGTTTTCATCTAGAAAACATTTTAATCTACTCTGTATAAAGCAATGAGGTAACAGTCTCGTCAAAGGAAATCCTATGGGTATGTGAGAATGGAGGGATTCCAGTCACTTCTTTACATTTAATTGCATCCATAAATGTGACCAATGGTGTTTCTGTCTGGACTTAAGGGGTTACTTCCAATTATAAACCAGTTGTGTTTTCAATTCGGAGCATGACATCAAGAAATGTGTTTGATTCCAAAATGATCAATTACCGAAGCCTGTGATAGCGAATGTGCCTGTAGACTCATTAACCAAATGAAGCCACCTAATTGTCAACAGTTCAACAGAATTTTGTCTTTAGGTTATTTGATTTTAGGTGTCAGTGGTTTTCCTGTTTTAATTTCACCAGCAGAAGTGGGATTAATAGATCAAAATAGTATTATAGCAGATGACAATGGATGACAACCAAAGACAAATCTAAAATTATTCTGATTTATCATTCTATAAGTGTAATAAAACATCAGTACTTAAGTGTAGTTATTTATTTTATTTTTTATAATGCTCAAAAATATTTATAATGTATCTCTCCTAAAAACAAGTCTCTATCAATTGCATAATTATGTAATTTGAGCAAATTATTTAACCTCTTCCCTTTGATGCACGATGAAGATAACATCATTAAGAATAAATGGGTAATAAAAATAACTCATGTGACATTCTCAATAACCATGTGTTTGTATGTGTGCATGTGAAAACTATAAACAGAAAAAGTTATTTTATTCAGGAGAAACATCTTGACATCTTATCTTATTAAACCTGCAAGTTAAATAAGAGGAGGGCTTAAGCAGTAGTACAAAAAACTATTACAGAGTGCTTTATTTGTGGAGAATATTGATGGAGAAAGGAGGAAGGAGGAAAAGCCTACTCCCAAGAGAGCCTTCTGCGAAGAGCAGAGTATGAAACCAAGGCTCTCAAGGAACACCAAAACAAACAAACTCTGGCAGCATCTGGGTAAGCCAGCCATCTTTATCTCAGTAATTTTTATTGTGTACCTAGTGATTTCTCAGGCAATTTTTAGAGCCTTTTGGAAAGTGGTCTCCAAATTATGCCCTAATACAACACTGCTAATGAAAGCCCTCATAGAATTGCAACTCATTAGCTCTCACTTTTTTTTTTTTGCTAATCCACAAATTCTATCCTACGTGCTGGACACCTGGTGGTGCACCCCCCACCCCCGTATCTCAGCAGAGATGTAATTGCCAAGGCCTGGAGCGAGGTTTCATATTACCTAGACGTGTGGCTTATGCAAGCTCTTCCATGAGACTGTCTGTTGTCAATAATTAAGAGCTATCAAAACACTTGGCTAATTTACACTTGATAATCTGAAATGAGGGCCCCTGTGATCACCAGCTTCTGTCTTATTATTTAAATACACATAGTGCAAAAAAAGCAGAATGAGGCCAAAGCAAGCCATATCAGGGAAAAGAACGGCTTTCCAGCAAACAGGGTATCGCCCAGCCGTTGTAAGCAAGTACAGCACAAGGCCGAACAAGCACGGCCCAGTGAATGCTTTTTGTGGCTGAGAAGCTTCACAGAACAGGTGGGAAGATTGTAGAGGTTCTTTTGAACACTGAGATGAGGGGACCTGGCAAAGTGTAATTGGCAAGCTGTTGTAGTCAAACGCAGAGACCATGAAAATGGGCATGCATTATGGACGTGAGTAGGGAGCTAGCACAGTCTTTCAAAAAGAATGATTGCTAGAAATAATAGGAAATAACTATGTAGGAACAGAAAAGAAATAAAAACGTTAATTTTTCGGAAGTGCAAATAGTAAAAATAAAGAAGGGCAGTGCAGTCTGTATGTACACAGTGAAAACCCCTCCGCATAGTGGTACTTGGGTTTTCAGCAGCATTAGCTTAGCGTAGGAATGACTGCCTAACTAATCTCATTATTTGTTCAGAATTCAGGGCGTTTCTGATTTTCTAATTCCAGCTTACAAGATAAAAGATCACAGGTGTAATTGAAGATGTTGTTACCAGTATTTTTGGTTCGTATTATGGGTTAAGTTCAGCAATGCATATTGAGAAAAAATAATGTGTAATAACAAGGAACAATGCTATAAAAACCTTTTGATAATAATATGTCGAGATACCTCATTTTAACCTATCTGATAAGGAAAGTGCTTTGTTATAATGCCATTTAAACTTTTTTTTGGCTAAAATGTCTTGAGTAGAATCTGGGGAAAAATAACTTACGTTAAACTCTGCTATACTGGAAGTGTATGACAAAGAGTATTGATTTTATAACCTGTTGGGGAGACAAATTCCCTTGTGAATAAAAATACAGTAGGCTGTGAAGTTTGAAATAAGGTGTCAACATGTCAGAGTAAGGGCAACATGCCATGAAAAATGTGTATAAGAGATTTGAAAGGTACATGTAGTTCAAATTCACTTGTATAAAGTTCAAGTGAAAGTGTAGCTGGAAATTTTAGGTAAACACTCAAGTTAAAAGCAAGATTACTGCTGGTGTAAGTTATAACCCAAATAATGAGAAAATAGACTAAATAATCTGCGAGAGAGGGAAATATGAATGCTTTAAAAGTTTAAGTCTATGCCCTGCTTTTTAGCTAGTTGTATATTCATCCCCATTTTATCAGAAGACTAGATAGTTTTTAAAGTCCAGGTAAGATTAGCTGGCCATGGTGGTGCACGCCTGTAATCCCAGCTGCTCAGGACGCTGAGGAACGAGAATCGTTTGAACCCAGGAGGTTGAGACTGCAGTGAACGGAGATCGCGCCACTGTACTCCAGCCTGGGTGACAGAGGGAGACTTTCTCTTAAAAAAAAAAAAGAAAAGTCCAATGAAGAATTTCATGCCTTTCAACACTTCCCTTTGCTGATCCTCTTCTTTTAAATCCTACCTCATCTTCAAAGTCTAGCATGAAGGCCTCTTTAATGACCTTCTAGCTATGAGTAAGCTAAATCTCTCTTCTTAACTTCCAAAATACCATTCTTTGGAAATTTATCTATGTACATGAATTTATGTACCTGTCTAATCTCCCCAGTCAGGTTGTCTTGAGGACAGAATTTCATTTACTTCATGGATGTTTTGCAAGGAGTTTCCTTACGTACAAATCCTTCTTGATTGGATGATGCTGAAGTCTCTCTTTGCTTCTTTCTGTGTTCTCCCACTTTACATCCCAGCTCTGCCGAACAGCTGACTGAGCTCTGCCAGTCGGTTCTCTTTTCCTGGATTGTCTTTTCCCGGCACGTCTCCTCGGCTAATTTCTTCTAAGTCTTCAGTTTTCATTTAAGATCTCACTTCCTGATACTCTCCTCATATTCACATCTAATTTAACGACTCTTCGCTCTGTTCTCAGAAAATTACCTTCTGCTGTTAAAGTTAGCATTTCACACACCTATTACTGCCTGCTTTCTTGTCTGTCTCCTTGAACAGAATTTCTTCTCTCTCTGAGATGAGAATCATAAGATTCATGGTCAGTGTTAAAAAATATTGGGAAGGCATATAAGAATTAGCATTCATAGAATGTAAGCACCATGGAAGTTGCAAATTTGTTTTGTGTGTCTCTATGTCTCTGGTGCTTGGAACCATGCCTGGCCCACAGTATATCTTCAATAAAATAGTTGTTGAATGAATCAATGAATAAAGGAATGAAAATATTATGTATTTCAAAAAGAAAACAATTGGTTACTATGAGGTTGTGTTATAAGTAATGATTACAGCTGAATGAAAGTACTAAAAATTTAAATGATGACAAAATGATAAATGAGAGTAAATAGAACTTAGTATTTGGAAGTAAAATAAAGAGCAAGAACAAAAAAAGGATGATTGCTTACTAGATGCTGTTCTTAGACAAATAAACCCTTATTCTCTGGAAGTTTACCTTAGCATTTCGCAGCTGACAATAATAAAAGGAGTAAGAGGTATGAAAAATTACATGTCATTTTACAATCACTTCCGTGCTTTGTCTGTTTGCTCCATTGTGATGGTTCAGATGGTTCCATTTGACCCCAACCTCTAGCTGTTCCAACCTCAGAACCAATATTTATTGCCACATATGGGCTGCGCATGGCAGCTGCAAAATCCAGATGCCAAGCTTTGGAATGTATTTTTACGGCGGCACCATCTGGGGCTCTGGCCAGCCTTCTTTATTGTCTCTTGGATGTTTACACTAATAGCTTTGCTGGGCTGTGGCACTACCTGTGGGACACGCTGAGGGTCAGGCCGTTTATGAGCTCATCTTGTCATTCTAGGTAGAATTTCCCTTTAAATGTCTCTCACATGCTATCAACGTATTCCTTTTACTGTACCTACAATGTCTGAGGAAAGCCATAAAACAGGTGGTCATCGAGACTAGGAAAGAAAAGGACTGTTTTCACAGCGGTGGCTCCATGCTATTCATGGGTTCTCAACGGCTCATTTGTGAGTTTTGGGGGAAATCAGAATACTTTTTCAATTTGTTGAATGTTATTTTGCTTATGTATCATTGTAATAGAAGATATACATTATTATAGCTCTTAACCCAACTTACTGGAGTAACGTCTTGATCTCTAAGGGAAGGTGATAATACTCCACAGCACAAATGAACAGTATTTTAATTCTTAGGGAAACTTTAAAAAATAGTTTATTTTCAGCCATCAATGAGTTGAGTTATTTGAAGATTCACTTTCAACTTAGGATGGATAAAATGACTATTCGTGATCTTTAGAACCATGATTTAGGAAATTCCTCAAAGGTGATTCAAGTAGATTCACGGTTTTGAATTGTGAGAAACCCATCGTTCTAAAGGAACGAATGAAACACAAAGATTCAGATCGAGTAATAATTTAGTGTATCGTATCCAGAGAAGACGATCGGCTCTGAGAGTTTAACTGACGTACCCGAGGTCGCACAAGCCATAGACCCAGAGTCAAAGTGAAGAGGAAGTTTGCCCCATGATCTGATGGCAGTGGGACTTGTCAGGAGAGTCAGTCCTGATCATCGAGTCCCTGAAATGATGACATGACCTAAATGATTGTGCAACGTTCCTATTTACTTTCACAGCCCTGACACTGTTCTGCCCCAGTGGGTAACCTCACCTTTCGGGAGTGGCTTTGGGGGTAGAGGCTGTGGAGCAGAACTGCAGTCAGACAAGGAACATGAAGGAAACTGCGTTTGTTTAACCTCCTTGAAACCTCCTCCTGGTAGCTGGGCTTCCTGGGATTGTCACACAGAGGCTGCCAACTCAGAAGTGGTGACAAAATCAGGCACTCCCAGGCTCACGGTTCCTAATCAATCAGCCTGTCAGGTATCTGAGGAGATATTTCAGGGTGAAGAGAGCATATGAGAAAGCAATTTCCTTGAACTTCAGCCTCTGAGTTCTACGTCTGGAGTAGAAATGAGGTGCTTCGTGTTAAATAAAGCCAAGCAGGGAGACAGTGATGTGAGTCTCATGCATGCCTGGACCAAAATGGCAAACGTGTGCTTGGGGAGGCCACAGGAGGCTCCCAGAAGCAGCCTTCCAGGTTCTGCAGCCACTGAAGAAAATAGCCACGATTAGGTCCAAGGGAAGGGTGATCCTCTCTCCAAAGACACTTTAAATAGGAGAGCGCTGTTAAAGCTCTTCTGTAGGCTGAGGATAGACCTTTTAAAATGATATTTAGTCTCGGGAAAAAAGAAGACATATTGCTATAATGTGTTGTCAGTTCTCTAAGGAAATGGCATAAAAAGGAGATTTTATTGTGGCTTAATTCTTTGTTCTGGAGAGCCTGTGCTTTTGTGTACAGTGTGTATTTTAATGAAAACCATGACAAGATTACTAGTCATAAATCAGCAGTGAAATGCTGAGAGACATATATGCTCACCGCTGCACGCATGTGTGTAGGAGGTCGGGGGTGCATGTATTTTTTCAGATGGGTTCATTACTACAATTGGAAGAAAATCAGTGCAAATGTGGCAAAACCCCATTGCGTTGTTGCCAAAGGATTTCTGATTTCATCTTTTTTTTTTTTTTTTTTGTAAGACAGGGTCTTGCTGTCACTCAGGCTGGAGTTCAGTGGCATAATCATACCTGACTGTAGCCTCAAACCCCTGGGCTCAAGCAATCCTCCCATCTTGGCCTCCCAAAACGTTGGGATTACAGGCATGAGCCACCACACCTGGCTTGATTTCGTTCTTTGTGTGAATGAGATAGGAGAAAAGCTTTTAGCACTCTGAAATATCCTTAAATTGATTGATGTATTCTCAAACTCCCTGAAAAATAGTGGCTTAAAGTTGCCCGCTGCATAGTTTTTGCCACTTCAAAGTTGTACATTCCATTTCTGGTTGGAAAATAAATACTTCACAAAACTATTATAGTTGGACACAAATATATCAACAACTCCATCATTTCATACAATAGCTGGAGGATATCTTTGAGATGAAGGTCAAGCAAACATTTGCAAGTAAAGCCTAGGTTACATGTGGTGGATAATGTCCAGTGATTGGAAACACATCAGAGGAGCTACTACTTTGTCTTTGTTTGGAAATCTGTTTTGCAGATTAAAAAATGACAACGTTGTGATGCATAAATTACTAGAGACTTACACGGAATAAAGAAAGTAAGTAGTAAGTTAAATGATCAATGGGAACCCAATTTTTATTGCATGAAGGACTCACAAATGGGTACTTGTGCTGATAGGTGTACTGGGACTTGTGTATTCACAATGAAAAAGCATAAGTGTCTTTGGATGGGCCTTAGCTGTACGTCCTCGTAAGTAATATATTATAAGTGAAGAAATCCCTGAGGTACTTCTGGCAGGGCCCCAGCTTCAAGTTGAACCTGAAGTAGACAGTAAGCTTACAACGCTTGTGTGTGAGTGCACACACACACTCGCACTTCAAAAATACATGCCAAAAAAAGCTTCCTGGAAAAAATAATTTTAAAAAGTCCCTGAAAGCTACTTGGAAAGTCATACATATGTTAACTTTGGTCATTTAGCATCATAAATTGAAGTTGGAATATCAGAAAACAGGCAGATCTGACTGTCCCGCATTCCCCAGCGTTTACAGTAAGTCTGAGACAGCAGATGAGGCTGATGCCCGCGATGGTGACAATGGTGATGAATGTGATGATGAAGGTGGCAGCTCACTTTTATTGAGTTTTGCTGTGAACTAAATGCCACTCTAAATACTTCAATTCATAAAATTCTCACAGCAGTTTATTGTACGTCTGGGAACACTGAGACACAATGCTTAGATTGTCTGAGTAACACGGTAGCTAAATGCAAGATTCTGTTTTCTGTGTTGTAGTGAAATACCATCGAGCTCAGTGGAACAAGTTGCAAAATAATTTGTAGAATCATTAGGTCAATTAGGGAATTTGAAGTTCTGAACTATGGTGGTAGAAACAAAAAGGCCCATTTCAAATAGACAGACTTCAGAGAGGCAAAGCTAAATTTTAAGCCATTTACTTGCCAGTTTTTATTTTTATTTTCGTATTTTTAAGTTTTATTTTAAGTTCAGGGTAAATGTGCAGGTTTGTTCCCTAGGTAAACTTGTGTCATGGAAGTTTGTGGTACAGATTATTTCCTCACCCAGATATGAGGCCTAGTACCCATTAGTTATTTTTCCTGATCCTCTTCTTCCTCCCACCGTCCACTCCCCGATAGGCCCCAGTGTGCTATTCCCCTCTGTGTGTCCACGTGTCCGCATCATGTAGCTCCCACTTACGAGTGAGAACATGTGCTATTTGGTTTTCTGTGCCTGTGTTAGTTGCTAATGATGATAGCCTCCAGCTCTATCCATGTCCCTGCAAAGGATATAATCTCGTTCTTTGATGGCTGCATAGTATTCCATGGTGTATATGCACCGCATTTTCTCTATCTCGTCTGACACTGATGGGCATTAGGTTGATTCCATGTCTTTGCCGTTGTGAATCAGGTTGCAGTGAACATGAGTGCATGTGTCTTTATAATAGAATCATTTATATTCATTTGGATCTATACCAGTAATGGGATTGCTGGTAAAATGTTGTATCTGTTTTTAAAGTTAGAATTTCTTTACTACGAACCACTCAAAATACTTTAATTTGTGCATGCGTGCGTGCGCTCATGCACACACACACACACACACACACACACACACACAGCATTACTTAGATAATCTAAGCATTGTGTCTTGGTGTTCTCAGATGTAAAATAAACTATTGTGAGAATTTAATGAATTGAAGTATTTAGAGTGGCATTTGGTTCATAGCAAAACTCAATAAAGTTTAGCTGTCACCTTCATCACATTCATCATTTTCATCACCATCATCATCACCATCATCGTTAACAACCTCATCTGCCAGTTTTTAACCCCACTGCCATAGGTGCCACTCTAAATACTTTAATTTGATTTTTAAATTCAGTGCTTATAACAAATGGAAAAAAAAATCCATGATTTTCTTCTAAAAGATTTTTAAACAAAAATTATATAAGTAGTTATAAAACAGAAGATTGTTCATAGATCTTGATCTAGGTATAAACTTAAAAAGATCCAGAAAAATTTCACTTCTCAGCTTTGTTAGTCTTATTTATTTAACAATCCCTGACTTTGTTCATTGTTTGCAAAATCTATCTCGGCTTCCTTTATTTCACACCAAACTGGTTTTGTGCGATTGCCATTTCACATGAACATCTGGATTTTTTTTTCTTTTGTGCTTGTGTACATTTGGAGAAAGATAGTAATTTTCACCCAAATTTATTCTACTTTCCTCAGGTTTATTCTCAGCCATCAGAGGAATGTTAACAGTACATGTTCATAATGATTTTTGAAATTCTAAAAAAGATCTGTCTGCTAGGAAGAGAAATATCCTTTGTCAACGTGATCCTTCTAGAGGAGTCAGTAGTATTTTTTTTTCTTTTTTTTGATATGATCTTCCTTCACCATTCACAGGCTTCTAGAATCACAGCTTTATATGCTGGTTAATTTTACCATATAGATGCATATATAGTAAGATAGAGGCATTTCTCTCAAGTTCCTTTAACACTGTTTCTTTGATATTTTTCTTAGTCACTGCTGCACTTCTGACAAGTCTAGAGAGTTGTCTTTTTGTTTATTGTTAAATAGATGAAGAGTATACTTAAGATATTTCAACAATTTAAAAAACTATAATGCAGTCTGTTTAGGTGTATCACTTTAGAAAAATCTCTTTATTCTTGTTCCTTTAGAAATACCTTGAACAATTACAAAATTTTCTGGATTGATGATTCCCCATTTTGCTACTTGAACACTAAATTTGGTCACTTAATCTGATGGAGTTGGAATATGGTATCATTAGATATCTATTGCAACTCAGAAACTAATTTCTTCTAATGTGCTCCTCCAGGCGCTTTATTTATATTGTCTGATTCATCCTTACATCCCCATGACATAAAAGAAGGGCAGGCATCATGTTATCCCCATTTGCCAACTGAGGAATCTGAGAGCAGAAAACAGAGGCATTTGCCTCTAGTTACACACTACGTCAGAGGCAGGAGTAGGCAGATACTACTTTTGTTCACTGCCAATCCACCCTTCTTTTCATTAGTCACTAGCCTCCTTATTTCTTAAGGTGTAGGCCATTAGACGACTGATCTTGTTGGGAAAATAACATCTGTTTTAAAACTCGATGCCTTTTACAAGTTTATATGCCTTGATATAATTTTAATAGGTGCATCATTGCCTGCTTTTCTTTATGAGAGATGATATAAATGTGAAAAAATACACTTGCAGAAATGAAATGAAAATAATAAATAAAGCCCTCTTCCATTTCCATTATTCTAAGTCATGCTCCTTGAGACTTCAATCTCAATATGATGTTAATAGAACCATTAGATATAATTCATACCATATATAAGACATTTCTATTGACAATTTCATCTTGACCAAGGGTCAATGGATCCATTACAATGCAAATCTTACTATATACTTTCCATCTAAATCAAAAGAATTTGGTCTTGTGTCCACTCTAATATGTTTCATGAAGTAGAATCCAATCTCAGACATGAAGTACACATCTGTTTCTCATACTAAATCATGCCTATTCCTATTTGCTCTCAATTTAAAAGATAATTAATTACGCTTTACATCAATAGACTATTCTGGGGTATTTAAAGAAATGCCTAGGGTTTATGGGAATCCAAGTTTGCCCCTTTAATACATACCAACCTGTAAGGAAAATTCATTCGTGGACGTGAGTCTCTTAATTTTGGGGGGTGCCTATAAAGCTATTCTACATATTTGGTAATATACACAGAATTAGGACATATTCCGAAAGATTACCTAACTCAGTCTTGTAAAGTACAGGAACAAACTGAGGTTTCAATCAGTTTCTCGGATAAGCAGAAGAATGTCTCATTAGGCACAGGATTTTTTTTTTAAACTTTCGCTTTTCCCCACACTATTTATTTCTACTTTTTTTCCTTCATCTCTTATTCCCTCACTTTTGGGCATCTTTCAGAATCCTTCTCTATTCAGTACTCTAGGTAGCTTATGAATTGCAATCTAACCTTGATATGGACAATCGTTGAGCCCATTTCTGGCCACCTTTAAGGTTCAGGGCTGTCCTGATCTCCTGTTATCTCTTCCCTTTCCTTGTCTGTAAGATTTTTCTTCTTGAGCTGAGCTGCTGCTTCTCTCTATTTGTGCACCACAACAGAAGGCGCTTCCTGCTACAGATGAGGTTAAAGGCGCTGAGGAGGAGCTGAACAAGACCCTACACAAAGGCCTTTTCTCCCCTAGGGTTCCATGACACTGCATCCGTCCTCTGGTCTTACCACACTCCTCCATCTTCCTTTCTTCTTTCTTGGAAAGTTGGTGATGAACTTTGAACCAGGAAGGATTCTGTATAAATCCCTGATTTGCTAATTCTCGCGGTGTGATCTTGGGCAAATCCTTTAATCTTGCCTAATCCTCAGTTTTGTCATCCATAAAATATTGATAATAATTATCCACATCAGAAGATTGTTGTGAGAATGAAATTCAGTGATTTATGTAAGGGTCACAATGCCCAGCTCAAAGTAGGTATTCAAGCATGTTGTTGCCTTACTCCCTCTTTACTCTCTCTTTTTATTTTTTCCAATTTCTCTCCAAAATATTTGATTTTATGAAACAAAAAAGGTTGATTCTTTTCAAGCTTACCACTATCCAATTACATAGCTACAAACTGATGAGGTTTTCCAGTATTTATTTCTTTCAAAGCGGTTTACTTCTTGTGGGTTATCAATAGCTAAACATATTTTTTCCTCTTTCAGTTATGAAAGACATTCTCAGACTTGCAAAGCTTTACTTTTTTGTTCAAGACATTGAAATATAAAAGTTCAGGGATTATTCAATGATGTTAACTACTGAATGTGCACAGAAAAGATCTTAGTTGCAATCTAGTTTGTGTGCCTGTTCAAACATGCCCAGGACTCCCAAGTTCAAAGGTTCTCTCTATACGTAAGTGGTAGTCGAAAATATGAGTCATTTTATTACTGGCAGCAATAATTTAATTTATAAATGGAAAACGTCTAAAACTGTAAAGTACAATAGTCCAGAAACTTTTCCTTAGCAATCCAGTTCTTGGACATCACAGGGAAACTCAGCAGAAAGAAATGATAAGTTAATTGTTGAAATGTTTCACATTCCCAGGTTCAGTTTCTTAGAGGTATTCACACCTACCTCACCTGCACCTCGGTTACTATCTATGACATGCTCCACCACCCTGGAAAAGACAAATGTCTATTTGAAAGGAGAAGAGTGTTTATTAGTGGGTAGGCCTGATTATGGGAGGTGATTCTAGTGTGGAAAAGATGGGTTGGAGTATGGGGCATCTGTGAAGAAAAATAAATAAAAGTTTATTTTTAGTGGGACTGATCCTCTTGCTCATGCATTAGTGCTTGGCTACAGGAGAGTAGTAATTTATTGATGCAGATGGCTATGTAAAGTGCATGCAATTTGTGAGGGGGCTTGACCCTTGACTGATGGGCCATATGTTGTAAAGCCCTAGGGGCGTCATTTGCCTCCGCTCTCTTCCTCTCTCTGTCTCTGCACCTATGGTCCTTGTTCAGTCACCACATATTGAATATAGACTTACTAACTCCCCCAATAAATCTCCAACTAATGGCTCACTAAGGCCATAACTTAACCCTTTCTACACAACACAGCACATTATTTTGCATCATGATCACACTCAGTGAAATAAAAGATAAATATTATATGACCTGCCTAGAATAGAAAGCAAATTGTTGTAAAATGCCGTTCCCTGCTGGGTATTCACTGCATTTGAATGTAGCAGGGTTGCTTTGAGCTTGCTGAATTATATCGTTATATTCTGCCGTGTTATAATTACAGCTTAGTGTTATAACATAATTCTTAAATACTGTTAATACACCACACGAGAGAAACATTTAATGTTTTTTAATTAGCTTATTTTGTCTGAGTCTTCTTTTTTTCCTAGTAAAATATGGAACATATGCTCAATAAAAAAATGCATATATTTTTATTCTCATGTAGAGGCAAGTTTTTAGAAAATATATTAGGGCATTTGTATGGAATGACAGAAAAAACGTACAGCGTATGTTTTAAATACTTACTGTGCTCTGAATTTTCTATAGGACCCATTCCAGCAGAAAGACTTAATGAAACTATTCATTCTCAGCTGCAGCACTGGAATTTCCTTATAATGTGGGCTGTCTGAGTCCTAAATGCCACCTGAAAAAGAGTCTAGGACACCAAGACTAGAAAAGAGTCATTTCTGCTGACATATTAACTTCATCTTTTCCCATCCAACAGTAAAACTGAATACATGGAACTATTCAGTGATAGGCACACCAGTCCAATCTCTGTGACACTCGGAAAACCCGTCAGTTGCCTGATGCTTATTCCCATCCCTTGGACAAGGGAGCAGAACGTGTCTTCCTTGGAATCTTGAGACAACATCACTGCAAGCAAGAAGCAGACATCTATTGCTAATCTAGACTCTAAAGTTGAATTTTCGTATCTACTTTTCCCCTTTTCTGGGCACAGCTCTTGGTAGATTTAGCCACAATTTAGAGAGCCTGGTGGAGTGTAGGAAGACTGCAGGTTTCGCCAGTGCATAGCCCATCTATAGAAACAGTAGTCAGAGCTGAGTATCTCTAGCTATATTGTATGTTTGTAATAATTAGCTTCCCATAAAACAATTTGTCTCCCAGATAGCTTGCTACTACGGTGTTCACAGCTTGTGTGTGATACGTTTTTTATAATATCTCTGAGCATCTTATATTAATTAAGTAGGAATATAATGTTTGATTGCTACCAGATCTGGTTTCATATCCTGTGTTGGTATAAAAAAACAGGTTTTGTAATTTTTTTTCTCCTAACTAATGAATAATTTCCTTACACTATAGTGAAAATCCGGCTCTCTGAACCAATTAAAAGAAAGATGAAATTTCATGTACACATATGCTGTGTTAAAATGTTCGTTTATGAGTGACTAGTCTTATCAACATGGATAACTGATGTAGAAAAAATATTCAAATATACAGGAAAGAAGGCATTGTCTCCGTCCTAAACCCAGTAGACTTAACACATACAATGCAGGCAGAAAGGAAATCAGCATAAATAAACCATGAATTCCCAACTGAATCTCAATAATTTAAACATAAATCCTTTAGGCTTTGATACCTTTTTTCCACATGGGCTTTTCTTTTGGATTTGGCGCTCCTGGCATCACACAGAATTCATCTGCGAGCCACAGGTAAATATAGTTTCCAGAAACCTTTAATAAACAATCCGCTTTGAGGTTATGTTCTGTAATTTAAGGAATTCCAATGAAAACATGGTTGGTAAGGAGTTTTCCAAGATGTGTGTGTGTATCAACATATTTGCCTATAAAAAGGAACCAACATTTTAAAGCATAAATTACCAACTTTCCTACATACACCATGCACAAGGGAGGGACATCTATAATACATATATTTCTGAGATTGACAACAAGCAAGGATGAATTGCTAATATTCTGCTTACCATGTGTTGGAAAAGTCTCCACGGTTTTCAGGAAATGTGGTGAGAAAAACTTTTCTCTGTTCTGATGTATTTTCTCTCCAATTATAATTTGGCATCTAGAATTTGTTGTTTCTTTTAAAAATAAACTAAACTGCATAGCAAACTATATTGATTTTAGTTTTTCAAAAGCCTACTAATTAAAATAGCAACTTAACAGCAAATGGCCATGAAGTATTTAAAAATAAAAAATGATGATGTAAATTGAATGTGTCAACTGAAGTTGGTACAAATGAAGATTAAGAAAATAGTTACCTTCATTTACTCTATGTTTCATATCATGCCTTTTCCCAGTTCTTCAGGGAGTTAATATAGCTATAATGAGTTTGTACTCCTTAGAAGCAGCCAACAGACTAAGCTTTTCTTTAAGAACATTCTAAATGACTCAAACCAATACCATTTCCTAAATAAAAACTTTCTTGGCTCAGATTTAAAAGACCTATGGCTGTTGGCTTGTTCTTTATGCTAGCCCAACAAAATGCCAAGTAATCTTGCAAGTAAGACTCTGCCACATTCTGATATCAACGTTGTCAGTGAGAAAACTGAATATATTCTTCTCTGTATATATACATTCAGAAACATTGAATTATAATTTGCCTCTTAAAGTCATATAATTACCTGGTATTACATTGAGTTATTATTGAACATATTCATTAAAATGCCTCAGTATTGAACTCAATGGTTCAAACTATTTGCGTAACCCAAAACCCTTAATCATTGACATTTGGAGATGGCTGTTGTTTTTTTTAACTAATAGGACAAAATTTATTTTTAGTACAAAAATTTCAAGAAGATATATGAATAGCTACTTAGGATTGAAATGTCATGTTAAATACTAAAGGAAAGTTGAAATTTGTTTTGTTTTTTAAAATGGTTTCTGGCCAGGCACAGTGGCTCACACCTGTAATCCCAGCACTTTGGGTAGCCAAGGCGGACAGATCACAAGCTCAGGAGTTCAAGAGCATCCTGGCCAACATGGTGACACCTCGTCTCTACTAAAAATACAAAAAGTAGCCAGGCATGGTGGCTCGCCCCTGTAGTCCCAGCTACTCACGAGGCTGAGGCAGTAGAATCACTTGAATGTGGAAGGCAGAGGTTGCAGTGAGCCAAGTTCGTGCCACTGCACTTCAGCCTGGGCGAGAGAGCGAGACTCCATTTCAAAAAATGGTTTCTATGTCATTGTTGAAAGTGATAATGATTTTTATGTACATGATTATATGAGAAATAACATCAGTGCACATGTAGGGTACATTTTTATATTTTTTATTAGGAATTCCACATTTTTTGTGCAAACACTGTATGTTATCGTTATTTTTATCTTCCATGTAATATATAATAAATCAACAAATATTTATTGAACACCTACTCTGTGCTAGGTGTTAGAATGATAACATTGAATAATATTATCTCCTCTGCCTTGAAGAACTTTCAGTGTAAGCTACCATAACATTTACCTGAGTATTTTTCATGTTTTTCTAACAGTTTATAAAATTCCTATATTTGGAGGCGCTCCAGAAACAGGGAAAGGGACTAGTAAAATTATAGTTGAAAGGTACGGTGTATTTTGGGGGACAAATACTTGTGTCACTGTATTTGTTTTATATGATATTTTTAAGCATGGCACCATTCCCCCGACAGAAGTGAATTTGCCAAGCATTAGCCTGGGGTATTTAGAAGTAACAGCTGAAGGACTAAGGAAACATCAGCACTGAGTGTGAGGAAGTCAAGTGTGGTTCGAGCCTCCACCGTGTGCTATTCTTAGCCATTCATTCGCTACAAAATCACATCAGTAATTTTCAGTGACATTTGGAATTGTCCCTGTACAAAAGATAATAAAGTCGAAGAAAATAAAATCAGAAGTGAAATAATTCAAGTACTACTAAGACGTACCCTGGCGTTTGTTGGGTTTGGGTGCCCTAAATGACGTATTAACAGAGAACTGCCTTGTAGTAAAATGAGATGCCCCCACGGGCCCTAACTTTACCTTCATCACGTTGTTTCATCATTTCAAGGATCTTTCCTTATGGTTAACCCCTTTTCATCTTCCGAACAAGTTCTTACAGCCAGAGGGTTTGAAAACGTGCTATTTTTAGCATGCTTCTGAGTGGTGGATAGTGGTTGGGAATTTCTTTGCCTGCTGCATGAATACTCTTCCCTGCAGAGTGTAGAAAGAAGCACTTCATTTGGAGCTTTCCATTTTGGTTAGTAAAACTGCAATCATAGCACAGGTGGCTATAATTTTACACCGTGTGAGTAAAATTATTATTTTTCTTTCCTTGTCAACCTTCTTGTTTGATCATCTGAAACCCACAAGAGGGGGAATTACAGAAACTGATATTTTAAATTGATGAACTAAGTTAAGATACTCTTTGAAAAGGAATCCAAACTTGCCATGTGATCTGTGTTAGACTGTTCTCACACTGCTATAAAGAAATACCTGAGATTGGGTAATTTATAAAGAAAAGAGATTTAACTGTCTCATCATTCCACAAGCTGTAGAGGCAGGATGGCTGTGGAGGCCTCGGGAAGCTTCCAATCATGGCAGAAGGCGAAGGGGAAGCAGACATGTCTTCCATGGCAGGAGCAGGAGGAAGAGAAGGGCGGGGGGAAGTGTCACACACTTTTAACCCACCAGATTTCATGAGGACTCACTCACCGTCACAAGCACAGCAAGGGGGAAATACGCCCCCATGTTCCAGTCACCTCCCACCAGGCCTCACCTCCAACACTGGGGTTACAATTTGACATGGGGTTTGAGTGGGAACACACATCCAAACCATATCAAAATGTAAAATTGTTCAGGATGGGGAAAGATTTCTAAATGTAGGGTCCAACTTAATGTAAAAGTGATCGCGTTGTCTACCAGTGACTGTTACTGGGCCTGTACCTTTATCATAGCGGATCATGGTTTCATTATTGTGATTGTGCCGTAGTTCTGTTAAAACCTTTACCAGTGATTTTAGATATCAAATGTTGCTATTTGTCAATTTTTAGGTTGTAATCTCATCTCGTACGTTAGAAAGTATCCTTATTGTATAAAAAAATCTATCTATATATATATTTAGATTAACCTTCTATTAAGGATCAGATATTCATGTTCAAACATTAGATTTTCCTGATAATCCACTTTTTAGATAATTTGAGCTTTTATTTTAGA
Organism: Piliocolobus tephrosceles; assembly: GCF_002776525.5. Lineage (NCBI taxonomy): Eukaryota > Metazoa > Chordata > Mammalia > Primates > Cercopithecidae > Piliocolobus > Piliocolobus tephrosceles. Next base: position 26,040,594 of record NC_045435.1, on the reverse strand, counting down.
TTTGGGGGCACACATTACAGGTTTGTTACAGGGGTTTATTGCGTGACAGTGAAGTTTGGGTATGAATGATCCCATTACCCAGGTAGTGAGCCTAGTACCCAACATGTAGTTGTTCAGCCTGTTTCCCTTCCTTTCTCCCCGCTTTAGAAGTCCCCACTGACCATTGTTCTTATATTTGTTTCCATGTGTACACAATATTTAGCTTCCACTTATAAGAAAATGTGGTACATATACACTATGGGATATATGCAGCTGTACCAAGAGAACAAAATGCATATATGCGCAACAAGAACGCAGCTGGAGGCCATTCACCGAAGCAAATTGACGCAGGAACCGAAAACTAAACACCGCATGTTCTCACTTAGAAGGTATCTTTGAATGGCGTTGCCAGACAAACTCAAGCATGGATCCTTGCTGAAGTGCCAGAATTTTGACTGGTTATGATTCAAAAACAACTGAAAAGTATTCATGGATCTGAGTCTTAGATACAAAAAAATGAAAGAACTCTGGCAATTTTATTTAGCTGGTACTGAAGTTTAGATGATGTGTTGCATAACATTATAGCAAGTAATACAGTTTCCTTTGGCTAGTTGGTCATTCTCTTTCTCTTTATGGTTTCTGTTCTTGTACAGATTTCTAACTAGTGATATAGAACAATAACTTGGTTGACTTAAAAACATTATGCTAAATAAAAGAAGACAGACTCAAATGACTATATGCTTAATGGTTTGCTTTATATAAACTTTTTGAAGAGGTAAAACTGGATTGTTGGAAAGTAGATCAGTGCTTTGCAGGGGCCAGGGCTGGGGAGGGAATTGACTGCAAAGACCAGAGGGAACATTTTGGTGTGGTGGCCGTGGTCTGCATCACCATTGTGTCATGAATGTCAAGACTCATCTAACGTTTTCTAAAATTTGTTAATTTTTGACTGAAAATTATATCCATAAACAGATGTTAGAATTTCACTTTGGTGTGAATATAACCTAGACAAGTTGATATTTTCTCCTGTTTTTTTTTTTTTTTTTCCATAAGTTAAAGCTATACTGAGTGTATTAATGAAGTTATTAATAAAATCATTTATAACCCTAATATATTCCTAGTTCTTTATAAGCTGACTTTACCTGTAGTTACTGTGTATTTGAAGAGAGTCAATTGAAATATAAATTGTAAACCAAAACTAAACACTTTTTTCCCAAGAAACAGTCATCACACAGGTGCATATAAAATACATGCATTTTATATCCGAATTTGCATATAAAGTTGTAGGAAAATTAGAAAGCATATGTTCTTTTCTTCTTTTTCATTGTCTAAGAAGCACTAAAGCCAAATAACTTGGCATGATTCTTCTAGTTTTACTCCTTTTAAATAGCTTTATTGTCAGGAAGATGGGGAGTGCTAGTCACTTATTAAAATTACACTTGTATATATCATTAGAATGTTTTATATTTATTCATGAATATAAAACTTTTAGAATTGGCATTTAAAACCAAAAAAAAAAAAAAAAAAAAACCTGTTGTAGAGTTGAGTAGCTACTGTATTTATCACTTTGAAACCACTTTGAAATATATTGCAGCATGGATGGTTGCCTAATTAATATTTCTGAGATTCAGGTTCTCTTTAATGATGTTTTTGAATGCTCTCCATCTTAGAAAGCAAAAGATAATCATAGACTAGAGATTGAATTACAAGGAGAGAATGAACTTTAAGATGTGGCATCTATTCCAAGTTGTATTAGGAAAATATATATGAGAAAACATTATCACATACTTTGTAATAAGTACTTTTCCCCCCTCTGTGAAGAGTTTAAAAATCAGTATTTACAATGGGTAGTTTTCAAGTGTGATTTTGTGGGTTAATAATATGAGCCAAAGAGATGTAACATAGTCCATGAACACCAGACAGTTAAAAGATTCTTCTACTTTAGAGGTTTTTTTAAGACTGATTTAAAATTAAAAGATGGATAGCTCTTTATTCATCACTATTTGGTGCTACAAATTTGAAGAAGCATAAGATAACATTCTTTTGGGTACTTAATGAATATTTTCCAATTAAATATCTGAATTACTAATACATCTCTTAGATTCATATTGCAGCTAGAGAAATAACTGCAATCATGTCCTGAAGAACATTTGAAAATGTAGAATTTCTTATTTGACACATGAGAATATATTACATAATTTATCAATGAAGATAGGTAAATGCATAGATACATACATATATGGATACAAACCAGTATATGCAGGTAATTGACTTTGAAAATTTGTTTTGAAGACAAAACTTTTAGACAGTTTTGAGGAGGTACTATGTGATAAGGCAAATTTTATAAAACAAGTCAAAACTAAACTGTCTGTCATTCAAAACTATCATATGTCAAAACTTGTTTAGGTAGAACTTTAACAGAACTTCAGCATCTTATAATGTCATATCCCTGATAAACTTGAGTGTATGCAGAGAATCTGCCAAAATTTAATGAGCACATGTCTGAACAACCATTACTTTGTGGCTAAAGATATTTCTTTCCAATTTCTGTCCCCAGTATGGTTACTCTGCCTCTCTAATTTATCCTTGTAATATGTGCAACAAGTGAAGATATAGAAAGCTTGGGGGAAAATCACCTGGTATATACATGCAAATGTCTCCAGGGTTTTTCTACATTATTTCTTCTTTATTCCTCTTTGTTCCTGTTTTGCCAAATAAAATCTCTTTCTCCTCATAGCTGCAGTATTCAAATTGTGTTTTTTTAACACGTGTATCAAATGGATAAAATTTAATAGTTTTAATTGCCAAACAAAGTTGGTGTAAGAGTTTCTCCAGGAACACAGTTTGGTGTATAATATGACACCAAATATATCCTAAAAATTATTTTCTCTTAATTTAGTTATAGATGAAATGCCAGATGTGGTTTTGCAAGGGTGATTAAAGTCACCTTAGTTCCTTGGAATCTTTACCTTTGCCTACATAAAGCTATTAAAGGAAACTGGAACCTGCTTTTTCACAGTGATGACTTCCAATTGTTTTCCCTTATATATAGTGCTATGAAAGTATTCTATGAGTTTAGCAAACATATCTTTGCAATGTGTATATGTTATGTAGCTTGGATTTGTTTCAAAATCTGTAGAGAGGCTGCAAAATTTATAACCATATTATAGAAAAGTTAGGTGTGCTCCCTTTGACTCCCCTTCACATTTGCATTGTATCCGTGCTTTCCTATGCATGTTCCTCTAAGATAAGAGTTAATAAGTTGTAAAAACAAAAAATAAAACAAAAGAAAAAATATCTCTGATACCTTAGCATAGTATTTCCGAACCACTTTCCATTACTGCCCCTTAAAGGAGTCTTTTCAACAATTTTTCCTAATTGTTATTCCCTTAAAATGTTACTACTACAGATAAATATATATCTATTTATATGCTATATTTGTAGTTTGATACATAAAATACTTGATTTTTGGCTCACTCCCCTGAATCTACTTTTGCCCCCTTAAGGTTAGCATTGCCTCCCTTGAGAAGGCATGCTGTGGCAGTATTCCGTTGTCCACTATAGTTAGGATGCATTGTCATGTGCTGTTCTGTATGTTCCCTCGTCTGACTTCCCCTTGGAAATGCTTTAATAATTATGGTATTCCAAGGAATAGCCCGCCACGGTGGCACTCACTTTTGGTTCCAGCTACTCGGGAGGCTTAGGCAGGAGGATCACTTGGGCAGAGGAGTTCAAGACCAGCCTGGGCAACTGGAGTCTGTTCTCACATTGCTAATAAAGACATACCCACGATTGGGTAATTTATAAAGGAAAAGGTTTAATAGACTCACAGTTCCACATGGCTGGGGAGACCTCACAATCATGGCAGAAGTTGAATGAGAAGCAAAGTCTCTCATTTTACATGGCGGCAGGCAGGAGAGGTTGTGCAGGGGAACTTGTATTTATAAAACCATCAGATCTCATAAGACGTATTTACTACCACAAGAACAGTATGGGGAAAACTGCCCTTGTGATTCCGTTACCTCCACGTGGCCCTGCTGTTGACTCATGGGGATTATTACAATTCAAGGTGAGATTTGGGTGCGGACACAGTCAAACCATAGCAGCAACATAGTGAAAATCGTGTCTTTTAAAAAGAAAAGAAGAGAGAGAAATAAATGCACTTTTCTCTTTCTTTCTTTCTTTCTTTCTTTCTTTCTTTCTTTCTTTCTTTCTTTCTTTCTTTCTTTCTTTCTTTCTTTCTTTCTTTCTTTCTTTTTCTGAGTTCGTTGCATTTTTTTCTTCAGCTATTATTTTAAGTTCAGGTGTCCATCTGCAGGGTGTGCAGGTTTGTTACATAGGTAACTGCGTGCCATGGTGGTTTGCTGCACAGATCCACCCATCACCTGAGTATTACGCCCAGCAGTCATTAGCTATTCTTCCAGATGATGTCACTCCTGCTGCCCTCCCAACTACAGGCTGCAGCGTGTGTTGTTTCCCCTCTATGTGTCCATGTGTTCCCATCGTTCAGCCCTCACTTATAAGTGAGAACGTGTGGTGTTTGGTTTTCTGTTCCTGTGTTAGTTTGCTGAGGATAATGACTTCCAGCTCTATTTATGTCCCTGTAAAGGACATGATCTTGTTCCCTTTTCATGGCTGCATAGTATTCCATGGTATATATGTACCACATTTTCTTTATCCAGTCTGCCACTGATGGGCATTTGGGTTGATTCCATGTCTTTGCTGTTGTGAATAGTGCTACAATGAGCATGCACGTGCATGTGTCTTTTTAATACAATGACTTGTATTCCGTTGAGTATATACCCAGTAGTGGGATCGTTGGGTCAAATGGGATTGTCTTTCTGGTTCTAGATCCTTGAAGAATGGCCACACCATCTTACACAATGCTGGAAATAATTTACATTTACATTCCCACCAACAGTGTAAAAACATTTCCTTTTCTCTGCAAACTCACCAGCATCTGTTGTTTCTTAACTTTTTAATAATCACCATTCTGACTGGCATGAGATAGTATCTCATTGTCATTTTGATTTGCAAGGAAATGCAATTTTCTTTGTCTATTTCAGAAAGAGCACAGAGGATGGGAAAAGATGAGAATGAGCTAGCCCCCTCCTCTCTAAAGAGAGAACTCATATTTTGGGTCCTATAGATGACATTCTTAGAATTATTATTAATTCCATGAATGAGAAGCCATGTAAATCTACTTAAAAAGCCATGCTAAAGGATTAAGGTTGTTTGCCATTATCAACTCCAGTAGCTCTCATAGACTTCTACTATGTGAATGATAAATAATATATGTATCCTTCATTCAGCCTCCACTTTGGCCTTCCTGATAACACTGTATGTCTTATCTTTCCAAGCCCTATAAATAGATGCATATTTAGGGGTTATGTTCTGGACTATGGTACAGTGTTGCTAGAAAAGAAATATAACACAAAACCACATATACCAACTTTATGAATTAGGCTAATTTATGCAAGATGATGATATGTGAATGATTATAAATTATGAGTTATTATTACATATATTAAATGCATATTATAATCCATGTACAGTGTTATAAACTTTCCATAGACTTCCCAATTTATATCCTCACAATAAACCTATAGATACTTTTATTATTTTTACTTCATATATATAAGAAAAATAATATCCAAAGTGCATTTTAAATACTGGTTTAAATAGCTAATTTTATTGATGGTTATAATGAGAGAAGAGATTATAAAAATCAGAGTTGACTAATTTTAGCTTCACTTTTTTATGGTGCCTTTCTATCTTCCCAGTGGTGGAGATAACAGCAATAAGAACAAAAATAAAACAGTCACCAGGATGAAAACAGGCAAACACAAATACGACTTACATTCAAACTTAGACTCTAAAATTGGCTGTTTTGTTCTAATCATAATCATGGTAACAGCTGGCATTAGTGAACTACTTACTAAATCATCGTCACCTTCACAGCAGCACTTTTATTTTACTGAAGAGGAGACAAAGGGTCAGAGATGCTAATCATATTCCTTAGATTCTAGACCTCAATATTTTATCAGTGATGGTCTTGATTATTTGTTGTGAGATGTGTTAAGGGCAATTAAATAGCATTCTAAGAAAACTGACAACGTCTCTTTTTTTCCACATAAACAATTATCACAATCTAAAATGAGTAGAATGTGCTGTTTATTTTTTTAAATGCCTAAATTTTTAGAATTGCATCTATTTTCTGAATATAATTGCCCATGACAATACATTTTTTTAACTCTTTTGAGTTTAATACAAGGTACCTTTTCTTTCGAAAATTCTCAGTAACTTAATGATGGCATTGCTTATACGGAAAACATTATGCAAATGACTCACAGTGAAGTCTGAGTTAAGCTTGAGAAAAAGTTTGTCATTAACAAATTAGCATTTGAAAACGACATTTGAATATGCATAGTAGAAAATTCTACTTAACTGGTGGGGTGTGTTCATAATGATTGTTTCAGAATTCATGCATATGCATCTTTTAACATGCAAATATTTAAAACCTTAGTGGACTAGGCCAGATCTGGCTCATTTCTGTTGTTGTGGTGGTTGTTAGTCTGGTTAAACGTTGAAAATTGTAAGTAAGGCATCACGAATACACATACTAACATGTGGAGTCCTCTTTACTTCTCTTTGATATAGTATCTTTTTAATTATTAAAGACACAATATTAAATACTTTCTATTTATTATTACTTCACTGTGGATAAAAATAACATTAAGAAAAAACAATCTTGGTATCTGACTTTTCCTACCAAGGTGTATACTGTGTACTAGAATGCTATCATCAGGACTTCATTTACCTTTATGTTCAATTGTGCTGTTAGAAATTGGAGTTTGATGTCTCACACACACAGACATTACATTATTAACAAAAAGTGGCAAGAATACCTTGTGATTACTTTTAAAACTGTCTTATATAATATATTGGCTTCATTGTAAAGTATATTTTCTTCACAACTTTTTATGTAGGTCATACCCCTCCTCTGTTTAAAAAACTCTACTAGTTCTTGGTTAATTGTCAGATATGATCTCAGACCTTTAGGTCAGCATTGAGGGCTGTTCTCCAGTACAAAGCACCTTTCTCGCCTACTGCTCTTCACATGTTCCATTCTAATCTGGCCTCGATTCTCATTCTTATGCTTTCTATAAATGCATGATCACTAAACCACCTAAATGTTTAGATGACCACTCTTCTGTCATTATACCTCACCCACCTTACTTAGGCTACATGGTATTTTCCCTTGATGAATGTCTACAGTATTTATAGTTGAACTATTATGTTCCCTACAAAATGGTTATGTGGAAAGTTATAGCTAATGTAAATCTAGGGTTGATAGATATGTGAATTCTTTGCCTTTCTAGAGGGAGAAATGATGTCTTCTCTTGGTTTGGCCAACCTCCTAAAATCCAGTGGGCAACCGAGGACAGAAGGTTGGGCTTGAGTCGGCCACAGAGAGGATGGGCGTCTCTTTCTAACGAACTCGTCATTCATGCCCCATCCTGTAGCCAAAAGGGACTGATAGACCTACAGACACAAAAAATGAGGAAACCGTTTTTTTCCACACTAGTTTGTTCATAACACGACACTGGAAAATAAGGTCATTACGTGGTCTCATGATACCCCTGCCAGTCCTATGACTTGATGTATTTTAGGTTCTTTCACTTTGCTTTATAGATTTGTTGTGACTCTTGGACAATATCTGATGTTTAACTTTGCCTTCAGAAAATGGCCATGGTTCAACTTCCTTTCAGTGTTCCTGCCTTTCTTTCAGTTTTTGATAGTTTCCCTTGTCCTAGGCACTCGTGTGGACACTGGTGACACAAAACCAATCACAATCTACATTGGAAAAGCAAAGTAATTAAGAATTAAAATCAGTAAGTTCCTGACACTAGCTCCAAGGACTAGACAGGGGACACCTGAAGAGAGTGGAATATAGTTGTTGGGAAGTATTCCAGGCACAAGGAACAGAATATACAAGGGCATTAAATACTCAGTGTCTCTGAGGACAAGTGGAATACTAAACTAGCTGGATTATCAGATATCAGAAAGGCCTTCTGAGCCACGCTTACACTTTCCAATATACTAGAAAAAACAGTCATTCAAAGGTTATATAATCAATCCTAGCTGAAGATACTTGCAATTGTTCATTTTCCTGTAAACATGTGTGGACAGTGGATGAATCCCACATTTTTACTCTGAAGCTTGAGTTGTCCAGATTAGATTTGCTCTTTACATTAGTTTTATTTCCTGACCAATTTTCAATCCTTCTTTCTTTTGTTACCTCCCAGACACTGACTTTTTAAAAAAATACGTTTTTACAAAAACAAAAGGACAAAAGGTTTTCTTAGACAGTTTTAGTGCACATCTTTTCTGACTTCAATACAGGAAGTTTCCAGTTAGACAATAATTTTACTGTCTCTATATGAAGACTTTACTTTGTATTAAATATAAGAAAAAATATAAGAAGGAAAAATATAAGAAAAAAAAACACTAGAAATAGCTTTAGAAATGCGTATATTTGTACATTCATCTCTCAGTATCTGTGGAGAATTTGTGCCAGGATCTCCCATGGATGCTCAAGTCTCTGATATAAAATAACATATTATTTGCATATCACCTATGTGCATTCTTCTATATACTTTAAATCAGACGTCCCCAACATTTTAGGCACCAGGGACTGGTGGTGTGGAAGATGATTTTTCCATGGATGGTGCAGGGGAAGGATGGTTTCAGGATGAAACTGCTTCACCTCAGTCATCAGGTGTTCAAGCAGTAGAGTCTCATAAGGACCACGCAACCTAGATCCCTCGCATACGCAGTTCACAATAGGGTAAGCACTTCTATGAGAATCGAATGCCGCTGCTGATCTGACAGGAGGCGGACGGCGGTAATGCTCACTCCCTCCTGCTGTGCAGCCACAGACCAGGATGGGTCCCTGGCCCTGGGGTTGTGAACCCCTGCTTGAAATCAACTCTGGATTACTTTTAATATTTACTGCAGTCTAAAGGCTATGTAAATAGTTATTAATACTGTATTGCTTAGGGAATTGTGACAAGAAAAAAATGTCTATACATGTTCAGTGCAGACATAATCAACCATATTTTTTTCTAAATACTTTTGATGCAGTTTATGGAGGAGTGATTCAATTTTGCAAGTTCTTAAAATCAACTATTGGGATTCATCATTATTTTCAGGGTTTTTCTCCTCCTCTTATGACTGAATTTATTTTTTTAAATAACTGAATTACTGCATAAAATATAATTATTTTTATAACTTATAAGGATGTATAGACTGTAATTAGGCTGTTGTATGATAGCTGACTGGTATTGCTGATGAAATTTTACAAAGTGACCAGAATAACAAAATTTATTACACAGGTTACTTCCTTTAGAGGTTCTACTTTTGGTGTTCAATATCTAACATGCTTTCTTTATTATTAATATAAATATAGAATAGATCTTAATGGTAGGGACATATTTCTGTCCGTAAAGTAGAAGTACAAATTTTGTATGAAAGGTTGAAGAGAAATAAATATAATATTCCCAAATCTATCCACAACCATTCATACCTTATAACATGTAAGTTTACTGTTAAATGGATGAATTATTGATGTACTTAGCAAAACATTATTTCTGCACAAAGTCATAGATTAAACAACCTCTAATATATTTTACTATAAGCATAATTTGACCTGAGTCCTTGTTAGCCTCAAAGCATAATACAAGAATCAGAAAAACTGGGGGTCTAATCAATTAATTTGAAAATCTGCAATGAGATTATTATGTATCTAGAGTGAACGCTTTACTAGCATACAAATAAGTTTTTTATAAATGAAATAGAATAGACATTTAATTATTGGAACTTTTCCATTAAATAACTAATGTTGGTGTAAAAAGGTTTCTGCTTTTTTTAAAAAAAAAAAGTTGCTGATATAAACTTGAGAATTTAAACGTCAATTATGGCAAATTAAAATATTTTCTGTACAACTTTGTTGTTTTTTAAAAACATTATTAATGTAACAGCTACTACATCTTACTATTTTCATCCATTCTGCAAATCATTGGTGAGTCTATTTAGTCTCCATCTAGAACATCTAGAAAAATATGTATAATATATGTATCTACAAGAGAAATGAAAATGCATGGAAACATCTAATTGTGTGTACTGTCAAGCTAGAGAATGAAAGATGATAACCCCTTTTCACCATTCAGCCGAGCGTGAAGGAGTAAAAGAGAATCAAAACTTCATTAATGCTCTCACACAACGTTGCGGGCCACCTGCACTCAAAAGAATTTACATTGGAGCAGATGGATTGCCGAACGCAATATCAAAGAATTTCAGAATGTTTGTTTTAAAAATAAACTGGATTCGAAAGCAGGCACCAGCAAAGCATACAATTTACAAAGATGACAGAGCTTTTCTTATTAAAACTTCTAAAACATATGAGTAAAGGCACATTTTTATCTCTGAAATAAGAGTATACATTCCAACTACTCTTTAAAATGATCAAAGTTACATATTTAAATATATAAATGAAATATAGTCATGCCTTATTTGAGACTTTTGAACCTACCTAACTGGTTTCCTTTAGTAACTCCTAGATCTGTGAAATCTAGCTTTTTCCCAGTATAAGTTTGCACATCTCTCTGATTATTCAGTCTTTTGAATAAGAAGGTCCATATGGAAAAAGAGATGTTTTAAGAAGTTGAAGAGTAACTATTTTGCAGAAACTCACTTCCCTTGTCATTTGACTCTGACTTGAGTTCCGCCCTTTGATGGGTAGGTCCCACCGGCAATGCACTGAGAGAATCCACTGTGGAGTCACTAGTTAAGATGAATCCGAGCTCATCTAAATGCATCTTGGATCAGATTATGCTTTACTTTTGGAACACATTTTAATTGTTGTATTTTACAGAAGTTTCTATATCTTTACCCACAAATTAAATTTTACTTGGAATTTGCTTCACAACATTTTCATTCTTTAACTATTGATGTATCAAGGGTCAGAAAACAACAACAGCTAGAGGGCTGAATCTGACCTTGTCCCTGATCTTGGAAATAAGATTTTATTTTAGCACAGTCATACCCATTCAATTACTTATTGTCTGGTAGTCACAATAGACAGTACGGAGTACAAAGCCCTAAGTAAGATGCTTACTATCTGCCTCTTCATAGGAGAAGTTTACCAACCCTGATGTGCTAGCACATTTGATAACCTTGGGTAAGTTTTCTTAAGCTCTCTGGGCATTAGGTTCCTCATCTGTAGTATAAAGACACTGATGTCCCTACATGTGGTAATAATAATGGTACCTAGCCATGATGATGAAGTGGGATAATATAAGCTGTTAGGAAAAGGCCTCGTTGATAATAGGTCTGATACAAATGTCACCCAACACCAGCGTCACTGTCATTTTCTCAGGAATAATGCTAGGTCATGGAGACTGAGAAGAGGGTTTCAAACTCCATTATTGTAGTCTGTTCATCTTCACTAGTCAAACTCTAAAGTAGATAGTGTGGTTTTGTATTATGATCATAGAATTTGAAGGTGGAAGCCCTGGGCATGAACGACAGTCTGCCCTCTTCCTTGCTGTTGAATAAGACCTTCAGTGAGTAATGTAAACACCCTAATCCTCTCTTTCTTATCTGTAAAATTATATTAATATTAATAATAATAATAATATCATCCCCCAATAGCCTGTATATTGTAAAGGGCCAATTAAATTAGAAATATGAAGTAGGGTAACTTGTAGGGTTGCAATGCAAATCAAAGGTTTTAATGCCTAATTAACCTTACCTCACTTCCATGCTTTGAACTTTGGGGTAATGAATATGTGTAATTATTTAGCTAAGAGGGCTCAAGATGAACGCTTTTGTGTCAGGTGTTGCCACACACATCAACATGGATGATCTTACAGGCTAATGAGGGAAAGAAGCCAGAAGCCGAAGGCCACATACAGCATTATCCCCTTTATATAAAGTTCTACACCTAGAAAATTAATCTTTGGTGATAGAAAAGAAAACTGGTGACCTGTCAGGGTGTGTGGAGGGGGCACAGGGTATTAATGTAGGAGGCAGGTGGTGGTACAGATCTTCATGTGGGTGTAGGTTACAGGGCTGGGTTCACTGTCTACAGCTTTGTTGGCCAGAACACTGATGATTTGTACATTTCACTGTAAGTGTAAAATGCTTACAAGAAGAATGAAAGATTAAAAGGAAAAAGAGAAAATGAAAGAAAACAACAAAGGCATTAAGTCCATCCACTGATCCTGTTTTCAGAGCCATAAAAAACAACCATCTGCTATACAATCTATTCACCTCATTCTCTCACTTACACCAACCTTTCTTTCCACAACGCCATAAAATCTACCTCCATACATGTAAGAAAAGGGGACTCTCCTTTAGCCAGCCTTGTCTCCTATACCACCTGGAATACATGTTTGACAGAAATGACTGTTTATTTTTCTCTTTATACAGATCGTATGATCTCCACTTTAACCTGAAGCGTCTTTTAAACTGAAGTATTATGGCCTTCATGAGACTCGTGGATCACATTCACTCTCCATCTTACTCACATCCTTGCGCTGTTCTCCAAAGTTCTGTTTGAATTTTATTTTATATTACTCCTTTTCCTCAACTATGTACATGTTCATGAAGACAAGGCAAACAAACAAACAAACAAACAAAAACCAACAGAAAACCCACAGGTCTTAATAGAGAGATAGCTTTAAGTAGCAAGAAAATATAGTTTCAAAAATGTTATTTATTTTTTAAAATATAATGCCCTATATAATACAAAACCAAAAAGTATAAAAGCCATGAAGGGAAAACCAAGTCTCCATTTTACCCTAACCTTTCGGAAACACATTCCCTTCTCAGAGGTAACAAATGTTGCTGGTTTTTTTGTGCGTACTTTCATTATATCTGTGAATAATCTGTGCATATGCATATAGCAGTGTGTTTTACAAAAATGGAAGCTTGTTATAGACGTTACCTTATACCCTGTTCCCATAAGTGAATCATGTATCTTGAACGTCTTCCATGTCAATAAATAGTGAATTTAAAATACCCTAAAAAGTAATGGAAGCCTAGAAACACAAAATTATGGAGCAATTTTTTTGTTTGTTTGTTTGAGCTTGAGTCTCATTCTATCGCCCAGGCTGGAGTGCATTGGTATGATCTCTGCTTACTGCCACCTCAGCCTCCCAGGTTCAAGCAATTCTTTTGCCTCAGCCTTCCGAGTAGCTGGGATTACTGGCACCTGCCACCAGGCCCAGCTGATTTTTAAATTTTTATTAGAGATGGGGTTTTACCATGTTGGCCAGGCTGGTCTCAAATTCCTGACCTCAGGTGATCCGACCACCTTGGCCTCCCAAAGTGCTGGGATTACTGGTGTGAGCCACCACACCAGGCCTATGGAGCAATTTTTAAAAATAACTTTGCAATATTATAAAATTGTCTTCTTTCCATCATCCATGTAGATTATTCCTTATAACCATTTTTGTCAGTTTGAGGAGGCTTTTTGTTTTATCTGTGTTTGTTAAACCATATGCTGAAACTGTTTTCTGCTTTGTCCATGAGGCTTTCCCTTATCCTTCACAGAACTGTATTGAATAAATATTTAGTCTATTACTCTTGAAGTCTACCCTGAAAAATACGTGAAACATTACTACTTATTCTTATTTGTTTGTGGCATTCTGGCCATGAGTTTGTATAAATTACATTTCAGAACTTTGGACTTTGCCAGATGTTGAGTAATATGCTGCTAGGATGCAAGTACAAATGGTTTCACTCTTGACTCCTTTGTACAAGTGAAAGACAACTTGGAATTCTAAACAGATTAGAAATAGAGGTTGCCATTCGTTTGAGCTCTCTTAGAAAAGAAGGCTCTTTTTGACAAATCCCTCTGCTTATTAGACAAAGTGCAAAAAGCATTACATCTGGAGTTCATAAGCCATTGTTTTATGGAATTGATCCATCATACAATCCCTTATGCTCTTGAAAAAACCCACGAGAATTTAAGTAAGATGCTATATGCACACTTACTAACACATTCACTCAGACACACACACCCCCCTCTATGCACATGTGCTACCATTAGAGCCTTGTGCCCTTGCAAAAAATCTTATAGAGTAGAATTGCAACATGCTTTTTAAATTGACAATTTTTTTTTAACATTGTTTATCTTTCAAAAGACTTTTGAATTCAGCTACAGGAATTATTCTTATTCCTTGAAACCTATAACCCCCTATTTTTTGCACTCAAAATGTTTTGTGACACAACATTTTTTTTCCATTAAAAAGAACAAAAGTAAAACTGCAATTATTTTTGAAACACATCATCCCCAGATACTTCCTTCCTCAAATCTTGAAGCACATATTATTTCTTTCACATCTTTAGACTGTTAAAACCCAATTGTTCATTCTGTGAGAAGAAAACTTAAGGAAACATTCAGCAAGTGGCTCTCTATGTGGGAGATGGAGTTTTAGAGGATTTTAGGTGTTTGAGAAGAGTTTCTCACAGATTCTGTTGCTTTCAGAATTCCTCAGGATGCCATTCTAAAGGATGACTGCAATTCAGATCACTGAAGTGCTTTGATGTCTTATTTTTTCTTTTGCAGATTGTACTCCACATGTTCAGAAGGCCTTTCCCTAGAGTATAATTTAATGTAATTGACAGTCATTGTTCCTCGAAAGTTTGAATTAAATTAACATGAGCATGAATGAAACTGGTAAAATAACCATGTACAGATTTCATTTTATTTTCCTTTAGGATCAGTGACAATGTTATGTATAGAATTGGCAGTTGGCTGTTAGATCTTCATTGAATCACCCCAAGTTTGATTAAAAGTAGATATTTCAGTGTACAGTAATTTAGGTTCATGAAACACTCTTAGGTTTCGCATTTAGTTATTGGGTTTATTGAGGAACAGGGTATTTTATGTGTATAATGATGAATTTCGTTCTTTCTCTTTTTACACTAAGATCAAACACAGACTGCAAAACTGACCAAGCATGAAATTGTTTTTAGAAATTGCGGGAGCTAGTTTCGATGGCAGGAATCCGGGGAACCGTTGTTAGTGAAAATGTGTGTGGAAAGGATGATGGTGGCGGGTAGGAGAGAATGACGGTAGAGAGGTGTTTGCGGAGGGCAAAAACAGTAAGCTGACAAACACTTCTCTGTAGAGTAGTTTACGTGTTAAGCCAGCACGCTTAAAAGCGTACAGGTTTTTAGATAAGAAAGTCCTCATTGTTGTGACTGTTTTTCTGGACATGTAGATGGAAAGGAGACTCAAATCTTCGTATGGATTTTGTGTCTTATGGTAACTGCCACTGCGAAGCAATTAGCCTTCATGATGGCTGTGCTTATGCAATACTAATGAACATGCCTGTTGTGCTGTTTTCCTCTTTTGACCATGTGACAGCCCACAGGTCTGACACCCTCTGAACCAACAGCTGAGGACATTTCCAACATGGCAGATTTCTTTTTTACAAAAGACACCCAAACAAAAATGCAATCACACTTTTCCTGAACAACTGCATTCACAGAATGTGTTACAGCGGATCTAAATTAGAGGATTGCATTCATTTGTACTGGGGAAACAAATAAAGGAGACTAGACTACTCAGGCATATGGATACAAATTGATTATACCTGGGTCCAGAATTTCAAAGTGTGATAACACTGTATTATATTATCATGGAGGATGTAACTTACCAGTACAATCACATCTAGTAAAATTATCATTAAAAGTTAGAAGCAAAGGCCTCAATATATTTACAGCACCATTTGAGACCTCTATATTGACTGACTAATTTAGTAAATTTGTATGTGTTATGACTTTAAGAGTCTGGGCGTTGGTGACTTTTGTTTCTGTGTGTTTCTGTTGTGAGTGGGACTGGGATACCATGATTAACAAAATCATGTACAGGCACTTGATATATGGATTGTACAGTCTAGTAGGTGAAGGGTGAAGTTTATTTCTAGGCTGTACAAATAAATTTAAAATTAGTACTGATGTGAGCGGAGGTGCTTGATACTCTGAGATTGTTAATAGAAGTTTGTAGCCAGATTGTAAGTTGACGTAAGTTTCCTTGGAAGTGACAATTGAGAACGACATAAAGTAAAATTGACGGTTAAACAGGTAAGCTGAGGCTAGAGCACCAAATCACACACTGCTGCACATTGGACTTGCCTTAGATGTTTGTTTTTTGTCTTTTTTTTTTTTCCTAAATTGCTGATACCTAAGTCCCATGTCTAGTAAGTCTAATTTAATTGTTCAGGGTATTGCCTGGACATTGAGACTTTTAGAATATCCCCAGGTGATTTTTGATGCACAGCAAAGTTTGAGAACAATGGATCAGAATATTCTAGGCAGATAGAAAAGGCCTTGTGGTAAGATGAAGCATGGCAAAACCTTAATAAGGCTGAAAGGTCAATTGCTGCTCCTGCAGGACAAAGAGAGGAGGGTGCTGGGGAGAGAAACGTGTGCAACATGAGACTGAAGAGCTGGTCGAGAAGAAGCTTGTAGGCCATTATTCCTGTTTGGTGCTTTGCTGAATAGCAGCGAGAAGCCATTCAAGTCTTCCAGTGGGCATGTTATTTCACCACCTCTGTTTTTCAATTTTTTTTTTTTTTCCTGTGGAAAACATGGAAGTGTTGACTTTGCTTTTCTCACATATTTTAACTTATTCATATGTATGGACCTTTAAATGGACAAGATGTTTTGAAATTAAGTTGTTCATGGAGAAACTAAAGTATTTTCTTTTCTTTCTTTTTTTTTTTTTTTTTAAGTCTGGAGTTATCACAAAGTTGGAAAATGTTTGAAAAAATCCAAGATGGTCCATAGTCGTTAGATCCGTCTTCAACTCTGGGTCTCCCAGTCCCACAGAGGGATCTGAGATGAGCTGTACTGCAGTGGGCTTTCAACTTCAGCTGCATGTGACAGTCACTTAGGGACATTTTTACAAATACTGACGTTCAGGCTCAAGTTAGTCAATGTAGGAGTGATAGTTAAGCATAATTTTTGAGTTTCCTTAGGTGGTTCTAACATTTAGCCGGAGTTAGTAACAACTCACCTTCTGGATAAATCTGTTCGGATTTAATTAAATTTGGGCATATTGATCTTAGAAATGAACTAGAGTTTCTTGATTTTTGAAATTGAGGGGGAGTTAAAATGAACACCTGGAGGTATTTGCTTAAGTGCACTCCCTTCACAGAACAGAGATGTGTCCTTTACAGGCAGATCCAGTTAAAGGAAACTTCTGGAATGCTGGGTGATAGAATGAGGGAACCTTGCCTCCTCTGGAAGTTTGCCATTGACGACAGCAGATTTCCCATCTTTTTGCGTTCTCAAAAGTCAGTCTCTAGGATCTAACTTTAAAGATATGTACCTCTAACACTTGGTTCTGATTATTTCCCCACAGTTGTGTCAAGTCCACACAGTTGTATAAATGCTTCTGCTTTTGTAGATGCCAGTTAACACTCAGAGGTTTTACATTTAAGGGAAGAAGACATTGACAAACAAAGGAAGTAAAGAAAGTTTATATGGAATAGAAAGGGAAGGAAACAGACCTTGAACATGGGTAGAAAGGAGGAAAACAGACTTTGTCCGGGATAGAAGGCCCATTGACATGAGGAGGCATGCTAATGGAGGTCAGAAAGAGTAAGAAGAGTCATTGGACATGGACCGAGAAGATTCAATACCAGGTGGCAGCTGAATGAGTCCATCAGTGGATGGGCTACCTAAGCAGGCAGGGCATTGTGCTTGTGGGTTATTCTGCAAAGTCTCCTCAGCCAACAATGAGTGTCACTGGATCCATCAAAGGATTTAGTGACAATGAAGCTTTTTGGGTGAAGAATTCCAAGGAGATTCTGAAGGTTGTGACATAGATGAAGAAAAATTCTCAGCATGAATTGAATAATATTCACACGAAGTCTGAAAGTTAAAACTTAGAATAAGTACTGAAACCACACCAACTAGCACCAGGAAACACAGACGGCCATTTACTAATAACTCCTAGGAGTTCAAGCATGGAAAATGATTTTCTGAAGGTCAAAGTTAGAAGATGATGCCTTTCACCTCCATGAAATTCCATAGCTGGAAAGGAACTCCATTCCCAACCCCTCATTTAACAAATGAGGAAATTGAAGTGAAATGATTTGCCAAGCTAAGAGATTCTCGAGAGCGATGCCTAGAGTCCAGACACTCTCACTCATGAGTCTTTTGTGTTCTTAGTCTATCATGCTGCTTTCAGACCGGAGCAAAATATGAGACTGAACTGAAGTGGGGGAAGGTTTCCTTCAGTCACGGGAAACCACCGTTAAGGGTTATTTGATGCTGGAAAAGTACACTGCTGGAGTAGCTGCACTATAACAACCAGAGCTGACTAACAGCAAGTCATCCTCAGCAGAGCCGTGAACAGAAAACTTTTGTTGGGATTCAGGAGATCAGTTTAAATTATTATCTGTTGCAGACAAATCTGTTATTCATTCCTTCATTGGTCTGTGCCTCTTGTGTGCGTGGGAGTGTGCTTGGCACTGTAGAATAGTTAAGGCAATAGACCCTGCCCTGAAAGTGTTTATAGTCAATATGGAAGATTAGATATATGTGTACAGAATTATAATAAAACACTGATTGACAAAAATGTTGTGAGATCTGGAACAAACCAGTAGCCAGGACATTTCAGAAGACAGAAGGGCTATTTTCATCTACTAGGGCAAATAGAATTGCCAGAGTCAAGAATATTTCATGAAAAAGGTAGAATTTAAATTAGATATTGAATGACAAGTAGGATGTACATTATGAGGAATAAGAAAAAAGCATTTTAGAAAGAGGGAAAAAGAGAAGCATGCATTAACAAAATTAGGGCTTTTTAACCGGATGTGAAATGTTTTTAAAAATATAAGTTGAGACAGCAAGTTGGAATTAGATTATAAAGTATTAGTCTACGTATGTTCAAATTAACAGTTAAATGGGGGACAGGTGAATGGAATAGATAGGTGTGGTATCAGGATGTGTTTTGGGAAAAGCAACTTAAGAGAGAGTGAAGAGTAGTCTGGAGATAAGAAAGACTGAAAGCCTAGAGATATGTTAGTTTGTTCTCACGCTGCTATGAAGAAATACCCGAGACTGGGTAACTTATAAAGGAAAGAGTAAGTTTAATTGACTCACAGTTGAACGGGGCTAGAGAGGCTTCAGGAAACTTAAAATCATGATGGAAGCGGACGCAAACATGTCCTTCTTCACATGGCAGCAGGAAGGAAAAGTGCCGAGCAAAGGGGGAAAAGCCCCTTATAAAATCATCAGATTCCCGGAGAACTCACTCCCTATCATGAGAACAGCATGGGGTAACTGCCCCCATGATTCAATTACTTCCCACTGGCTCTCTTCCATGATATGTGGGGATTACGGGAACTGTCATTCAAGATGAGATTTGGGTGGAGGACACAGCCAAACCATATCAGGAGACTTCTTAGATTATGATTGCAAAATCTCAGGTCAGACTAATTGAAAATAGGAATCAGAGGAGCAACCATAATAATACAGATTATAACAGAGAGGGATGATATAGCAGAGAGTGGCAGGCAATGTCTGCCAACTAGATAAAAATAAAAGAATGGAAATGGAGACCTCAAGTTGGTTTCAAAGATTCTAAGCCTGGGTAACAGGAGGGAAGACAGAGTCATGAAAATAAATATGGAATGCAAGTATTTCCGTAACACTCATCATATTCTCATAGTTTGGAAAAAAATACCTCATTCTTTCTCCCAAAAATATTTAAATCTGCCAGACATATCATATATTGTATATGTACAACATGTCCATAAATGCAAATTTTGTAACTTTAATGACTTTTGCAGGTTAGCATAGTTTTAGAGCAAAAGGTAAACTGACATAGAATTACATAAATTATGCAGTAGGGAAATCAATTTTTTTTTACTGCTCTTAAACTTTCGACTCTGCCTAGAGTTTTATCATTTGCTATGCTGCCTCACATATTCCAAAAATTATTCTAAGAAAGAGTTATTTGGAGAGCCGATTTAGTTTATAGAGCAGCTACTCAGAATTGAAAATAATCAGTAGTACCTTAAGATTCAGGCTCTAACTGGGTATTTAGGCAGGGACCCAAAGAGACAGTTACTCCTATAACTCAACTTAGTAAAATGTATAGAGCATGAATGTAGCAGCCCAACCCATCTGTTCTTCTAATTTTGAAGAGGTTATTTTTGTATCTGTCTTTGGAATTTTTAGTTCTGTCTCTGCTATACTACAAAAATACTAATGCTAACAGACTAAATTAAAAAAAAATAAATTGTTGATAAGAGGAAGAGGAAATTGCGGGATATAAACCTAGCCATTTTCCCATTTAGGTGGTATTTCCTTACTTTTTAAATAAACTCTATGACCTTTTACTTTCTCACTATCTCCTCTCTGCATCAGTTTTCTTATTAAAGTCTCAACATTTCTTATGATGGATGTCTCTAGAATTTCTTTACAGGAGACATTTAGGTGCAGCTACCTAAAATAGGAGAGCTGGGGGGCCTACTTTAAACCTAAACTGAAATAATAGACATGTTATTTATTTATTAGACAGAGTCTCACTCTGTCACCCAGGCTGGAGTGTAGTGGCGTGATCTCGTCCACTAACATCCACTGCTTGGGGTCAAGCAATTCTCCTGCCTCAGCCTCCCGAGTAGCTGGGATTACAGACACGTACCACTATGCCCAGCTAACTTTTGTATTTTAAGTAGAGACAGGGTTTCACCATGTTGGCCAGGCTGGTCTCGAACTCCTGACCTCCGTTGATCCACCCATCTTGGCCTCCCGAAGTGCTGGGATTACAGGCGTGAACCACTGTGTCCGGCCTCGTAGACATTTTTTTTAATTGAAAATATATATTACTGATTTAAAAAAATAAAGATTTCTAAGATGATTTTATTCATGCTTTACATAAGATTTTTAAAGAGTCCAATTTCCTAATGTTATTACTAATATTATTATCAGAATAATTATTCTGGGGGAGACTAGGGTTAAAACAATTCCCACCATAGCTGATAATATAACGAATTGCATTGGCTAAGTGTAATTTATGAAGCGATATGCAGTGGAGGCTCCTAACTACTTATATGAAGACTCCAGTCACTTCTGAAATTGCATCTGCATGTATTGCTCCAAAATTACAGAATATAAATATACAGCAATCTATATATTTATTCAATTATCAATTCATTCACTTATCAAATATTTAAAATGTTCCTATCATACATATAGGTGTGGATATCTAAATTCACACATGAGCAAAGCAAGATTAAATTGCCTGTGCCATTCATTTGAAAAGTTAGGCATAAACACTCAACTGAAAAATCCCTTTTTCTAGCCCTCTTTGTTCTCATCATAGTTAAAATGATACCTTCTTTTTACTTTAGAAGCTAACGTTCAAATGTTGTAACTCTTTTACTGAATTCAGGGTGTAGTGGTTAAATGTATCACTCTGGGGTTAAACTCCCCAATTTTATTACATACTTGCTGTGTGTCCTCAGAGAAATTACTTGACCTTGCTGAGCTTCAACTTCCTTTTCTTTTTCTTTTTAAAATTATTTCTTTTTTAAGAAACAGAGTCTTACTCTGTCACCCAGACTGGAGTGCAGTGGCACAGTCATGGCTCACTGCAGCCTTGACCTCCTGGGCTCAAGTAATCCTCCCACCTCAGCCTCCCAAGTAGCTGGAACTACTGGTGTGCGTCACCACACCTGACTCTGCAAAGAACTTTTTTTTTTTTCCTCATAGAAACAGTATCTAGCCATGTTGCCCAGGCTGGTTTCAAACTACTGGCCCTAAGTGATCCTCCTGTCTTGGCCTCCCAAAGTTCTGGGATTACAGGTGTGAGCCACCAAACCTGACCTGAGTCTGTTTTCTCAATAAAAGAACAAAGATATTAATAGTACCTGTCTCATAGGGTGGTTGTAAAGATTGAACTAATAATACATACAAACTACTTAGAACAGTGTCTTTGTTTGTGGTGCACCCTTAATACAAGTCTAGGATTCTTCTGACTAAAGCCTTACTTCTCTTCATGAGGCCTTCCACATGCTTACCTTCCTTGTCTCCCATAATCACCCCTGAACAATTGTAGGTCATACTAGCTCAGCAAATAAAATCATTAAACTAATAATTGCACCTGTATTTCTGTATAATTGATATACATTCTTGGCTGGAAATTCATAAAGGTTATGCTGATGTGGACACCAAATCTAAGTGATAAAGCCAGATTTCCAGATCTCTTCTTTAGCATGTTCCAGCTCACTCGATTATTATGAGAGGTTTTAAAGTCAACTGTAATTTCAGGTATCTATTGGAAAATACATTAAATATCCTCTAAATGATAAAAAGATAGAAGAATGCATGAATATAGTTGAAATATAGACTTGGAAGGCAGCAACAGCAGCCGACTATGACCTTTTTATTGAGAAAGTGACCCAGAAAATGGCCAAGGAAATTTCATCATTTATTTCCCACTTCTGAACCAAAGTCTCAGATGCCTTTAAATCCCCATAGGATAAAGTTGGCTTTAGGTTGTATATAAAATACAAATTGAGTAAGGGAATATTTTATCTTTACTGCTCAGATGTTTTATCAGCTTTGAATGGAAAAACACACTAATATTTCTTTCCTTGATAGGTGCACATCAGCTTTAATTATAATCAGTCCTTCCGTAGATGGAATTCATGGGACTTAATGTGCTATCAAATGCAAAGATAGATCTTTTTGCTAATTCTCTAAAATTACACGTTTGTTTCTGGGCATGTGGGTATAACGGTTCCTCCATGCCATGTTCTTTCTCTATTGCTACAAAGCACTATAGATTCAATTGTAGGCATGGGGTACCACATTAATTTGGAAGTTTGAATTTCTAGAATATTTTCTGTTTAAGTACAGATTACACAGAGTGGACACTCCCTAGTTAAGTTGTTGAATAGTTGAAAAAGGACAAGATAAATGAAGCTGTTTGATAAACTATGGAAAACAAAAATAACCTGCCTATAAATTTGATTTGGGGGCTAAGGTAGGTTTGTTTTGGTATCACATTTATTCCTGTGTGAAATGTAAGTATTCTGTGTTTATAAGAGGGAAAATGTGTACATTTATTTGAACAACTAATATTAATAGCATCTACTGTGTGGACTTAGGAAATAATCTGTATTTATTGCATTCACAATGCTTATATTTGAGTAGGGAATAAAGATAAGGCAATTAAAATATAGGGGTATGTTATAACTGAGTTTGTACACTTTGACCATATTTTGTACATAATGGGTGGTGATGGTTGCATTAATTCAATTGTATTCATCATTACACAATGTGTGTCTATACATAAAAATAAAATCATGTTGTACATCTTGAATATATTCAATCTTTATCTGACAATGAAATATTATATATATATATACATATGCAAGTGCTAGGGATAAGCAGAAATTTATCTGGGGACATTGAAGGTGGCTCTTTAGGATTATTAAACATTTTGAGAAAAATCACATTTCAACTTCATCTTTGTAAGAAGTGGTACTGGGCTTCCTTTGCAAATGAAATGTGGTGTGACAGAAAACAGACTCGTGTAGCCCTCTTTAGTGGGATAGCTTTCTTTCTCAACATCAACTAACACATCTCCTAGGTGTCCTTAAAGTTTCAACCTATAAATATTCTACCTCATTAAGCATAAGGACCAGCCATGGACATATGCCGCTAGTGTCCTTTCCTTCAGAGATTTAGGGTGATGAGAAGATAAAGGGTCTGCTTACCAGATGGAGCTTGTCAGATTAGCAATTGGAGCAGAGTAAATATCGCTGTCATATTGTTGGTTTGAAGCACAAAGAACCCCTTTTGTATAACGCATGTGCATATTTAATAGTTTAAAACAAAAAAAGCTCAGCAGAAGGTTGGCTGGTGGTTGAACCTCTAGCAGAGTGGCCATTGCCTGAAGGCACGTTTCTGCTTTCCTCATAATAGGGAACATTAGCAACCAGTGGCTTGAGAAAGGCAGAGTCAAATCAGTCTCTTGGGGCCCAGTCGGCCACATGAAGTGAGAGCCGTTAGACACAGCAATGCGATTACTGCTCCAGAAAGGGTTTGCCACATATATTACTGCATAGGCTTTTCAGGGCTGCCAGCTCACTCAGCTTACAAATGTCAAACATGATTTAAAAGGTTATTATACTATCAAGAGGGAAGGAGAATGATTTTCCATCACTGAAATTTCTATTTCATTCTGTGGCACATACTGCATCTCACGAAGGCCAATATTGCTAAATAACCTGCTTTTATCTTTAATAAGTGTTTTATGGACCTTAAATTGGAAGAACCATTTCCACTTTATTTGTATTAGAAAATGTGATCCTTTCTGGTCGAATAACAGCGTGATAGATATAGTGTGTGTATCTATGTATTGTGCTTAGCAGATTGTTCTTGGAGGGGAGTAAATTTGCTTGTGATGTGTCAGTTCGGGAGAGCATCCGTAGGTAAGCTGCGGTTTTGATAAATGTGTTTGTAAGTCTGCAGTATTTTATGCTAAAAATGATCAGGTGCAGTTCTCTGTACTGCATTACTTATTTCTCTTTGGGCTTTATTGTGACTGGTATTTAAAAGAACCTACTTTCAACCCCTTTGACCCCTTTGGGAATATTTATTTGCTCAATAAGGACTCTATTTGTTGGCCTCAATGAGTTAATTTAGGTACAATTATATTTGAAGAGTTGCTCAATAAAAGCAGAAGGCTATTTTACTTTTATTTTAGGGAGATTTTTACTCTTGTTTTGTAACATTTGAAAAATAAACAATCTTCAAGTGTGGCTGTTAAAATGTACAATAAACACCTTGTTGTCAATGTGGAATTTTTAAACATTGCCTTTGCAGTCATAAAGGAGGGCAAAACAAGGGATTTCAGCTGCCTTTTTGGTAGCATTCTTCACTCGATTTCCCAGCAAATCACTCCGATTGCTTTTTCTGAGCGTGAGACTATAAGACTGAAGGTTGCCTACATCTCCAGGTCCCAGAATGTGCCATGCACAGCAATACATCAGCACTCTAAGCTGACACATTTGGGGATGGTGTTCTCAGGTGGGATGTAAAAAGGACAGAAGGATACAGTCTATGGTGTTGAGATATTGTCTGTCCCCCCTTTATCTGAGACTCTGAAGCATTAAATTAAAATCTGTGAATTCGTCCATGTTCGCATGGGCATTGTCAAAATTACATTAAAGCTTATGGAAGGAAGGCTTCTCGGCCTGAAGAGTAGCACCTTTCCTCCAAGTTCTGCACCAATTTTGTCATTTGCCAAAGTGCAAGTCACAAAAAAAGGAAAACGAAACCAACAAAAAATCTTTGAATTTTGAAAAATAATTAGACTTCTTTCATGGGACAATAGCACTAAAAATTTAAATTTATTCAACGTTCTCCAGATGGAGTATGAAATGAGCTTTCTAACATTTGAGCAAGAGTGAACCTGAATATCTACATAAGGATTAATATGTCTGTCTGTCTATGCCCTTTTATTCTTTTGAAGATTTTCTGTAATATATCCTGATTTCAGGTAGTTTCTTTATTGTTATATAGACAAAAATAACAAACCTAGAGATACAAAAATATTTTCAGTTTAGGAAATAATTAGAACATTCTATTTTTTCCTCTTCTTTTAAAAAGTAACAATAGAAAGAAAACTCACTTAAATATTGAATGATAAATGTTTTATCTTAGTTTTGAAATTTGATCAAATAGTAAATTTATTATAATGTATTCATATATTCAGTAACCAATGACATATTTATGTAAGTCTTGAATGTTTAAATAATCTTGTTTAAAAATTTTGAAACATTATTTTTTCTAATTGGATAAAAACTCCCTTTTACAAATCTCTCACATGGTTTCTTTTAATTGAAAACTCTTTTTTCAATTACATGTGAAATACAGTTCTATTAATAAACTATGAATTCATATACACCTTTTTAAAGCATTCAGTTATTTGGGCAAAGCAATGAAAATGTATAAACTCAAAAATATAAACTATGATGGTTAATTTGATGAAACATATCTCACATTAAATTGTAAAATGCAACAAAAGTGTTTCTTCTATAGCAAAATCTTAGCTTCTGTTAAACACATATTTTTAAAAATCCTGCGTGACCCTTTCTTAAAGAGGTAAGTTCACTAATAGACCAGTGAACTATTGTCTAGAAACCAAATTGAATTTTGAAATAAAATCATTGTCTAAAAAGATGGAGACATATACCATATAACATAAAACTTATGTCAGTTCATATATGGGAGAAAGTTATCTTTCTGCTATGATTCTACAATAAAAAATATTCATTTATATCTCACAGCTTAGTAAATCAGAGGACTATATAATCTTAGAACTTTTGTTTTTAATCACCCCAACATTTTTTTCTAGAATTCTTAAATTGAGAATTAAATGTCATGCTAATAGTGTTTTGCTTCCTTTAGAAACAAAAGCATTGTTTACAAAAGGCATTATCTTTGCATCTGACAATATACAATTTCATTTTTCATTCTAGTTATCTTCAAACAATTTAATAATGCATTTTTGCCACCTCTTTCCCAATGCCAAATAGATACCTTGTCACCTTAAAATATTTCACAGAACAATTGGAGCCTTTAACACGTAGAACATAGCTCTCTGAGAAATAGGGTACTTTCTCGTGCTTGTGATCTATAAACTTCATTGGATAAGAAATCAAGTGACTCATGAATGCATCCTGGCCTCGTTAATATATGTTGATGGGTGGTATGAAAAAGATAAGGAGATGCCAAACTGGTGAGTTGTCTGTGACCAAAAAGAATTATTTATTTTGTTGGAACCATGTAAACTAACACTAATATTACTTTTATATAATATTGGACAATTATACATTAGATAACATTTTCTAGAAATTAAGCTAGTTATTTTAAAGTAGAGTTTACCGTCTTGGCTAAGGGATTGCAAACACAAAAGCATGCAGGGGTAAAGTGGATAAAGTCAAAGTGCATGGCTGCAGTGAACTGAACAATCCAAAATATCACCAAAAACATGTTTTTTTAAACAGTCTACTAGCAACCTTACCCATGGCTCCCATTGCTGGCTTCTTCCCGAAGGCCTGCCATTCTTTATACTACTTATCAGGCTTTTCAAAAAAGCAGGGGTGGGGACAAGGTGCGGTAGCTCACACCTGTAATCCCAGCACTTTGAGAGGCTGAGGCTGGTGGATCACTTGAGGTCAAGAGTTCAATACCAGCCTGGCCAACATAGCAAAACACCATCTGTACTGAAAATAGAAAAATTAGCTGAGCGTGGTGGTGGGCACCTGTAATCCCAGCTACTCGGGAGGCTGAGGTGGGAGAATCACTTGAACCCACGAGGTGGTGGTTGCAGTGAGCTAAGATCACACCAGCTACTCATACTCTGGAGGCTGAGGCAGGAGAATCGCTGGAACCCACGAAGCGGTGGTTGCAGTGAGCTGAGATCGCACCACTGCACTCCAGCCTGAGAAACAGAGTGCAACTCGTCTCAAAAAAATAAAAAAAAAGTAGGAGTGGGGGATATTTTTGTCAAATCTAGGAAAAGTGAAATTTCTTCTGGAAACAACCTGAATTATATTAAAAATATTGACAATATATGAGTTGGGTAGATCAGTTTTTACCTTGATGAAAGGAGATATTTCCTTTTTTTTTTTTTTAACTAAATTGCTTTTATACAAAGTTTACAAATTAAATCTGCATATAAGGAGAGTTAAATTTAAATATTAATTTTAAGAGTTTTGGAAAATGCGGCAATCGTTCTTTTCATGTGAGAGACAACAAGTCTAAGCCAGATATTTAGTCTTGTTCTGTGCTGGCAGGAAGATCTCATCTGGATTCCCTGGGCTTCTTGGCATTCTGACTGACAATATCTTCATCCGTTTTCTAGTGATACATGAATAAAAGCGTAATAAAAGGTAAACCAAGGGCATAGTCAGGAGTTCAGGGGAGCCTAGGCATTAGTCCACGTGGGAGAAGGAACGTAGACTTCCTAAGTGGCCTAGGACTCTGAATGTTGTGTCAGTGACGCTGGATGTATCCAAATAGACTCATAGAAGAGGCCCTGGGAGGAAAAACTGGAGCATGGATGCGGGATACTAGACATAAATACTAAAATATATGTTGAAAAATTTAAATAGTACCATTTCTGAGCATTCTTGTGGTTTCATAACTTTATAGAGCTATGACATATACTAGAGTAATCACCACTTATCAACTTCAGTGAAATGAGTGGGGCCGGGGAATTTCATAGCTTTCCAAAATCTAAAATGCATATATTTATGCACAGAATTTGTAGGTTACTTGAACATACTGTATTTCTCTCAGATTCTAACTAATTCTTAGAGAACTGTATTTCTCTCAGGTTCTGACTTGTACTTAGAGAAGTTAAATGACTGACTATATAGATGTACATATAGAAAATGGTTGGTCTGGGATTTAATCCAAGGTCAAGATTAAGACCTGACCAAGGTTCAGTCTTGATCCAAAACTTTTAGTACAATATTTTCTCCACCATAAATCAAGAGTTTAAATGAACATTGGATTCGAATTCCGACTCTACTAATGATGGGCATAGGTACCCATATTATGGGGCTGAGATTTGGCTATTTATTTTGTCTGTCTTATTTTGTTTTGTTTAAATCCCAGGTAATTTCCATTTATAGCTAGGACTGAGAACCCCTGGTTTAAAATCTAAGAAAACATAATTTATTTTCCTTTTCCTTTACTTTCATATATATTCTAATAAATGTCAGTTGTTATTAAGCCTTACATTTATATACTCACAATACATAAATATGTAAATATGCAATTCACAGAAATATGTTTATGTGCTTAATTATCCATCTCAAAAGCAGATTTAGAGGATTTAGGAGAAATGCAGCCTGTGATACTAACTCGAAGAAAAAATGGGAAGTATTCTTTTATAGTTGGTTCTACCTAGATTCTGGTGTTTCCATCTGGAGGGACTGAAAAGAGCTTCTATCCATTGATTATCTATAATGTGCCTTCATGCTTATGGAGAGATTTCTTCTTTCAGATTCTCCTGGAAGAAGCCACTGAGTGATAATGAAAGTCTCATCATTAAGATTGCCAAGTTTAGTACATAAAAACACTTGTATTAAATGTGCTTATCTGGCAACACTACTCCTAAGAGCTTGGCTCTCAGATTCATCTCTGGTCCAGTGTTTTTAGCTCTCTTCCCAGATGAGTGATGGCAACTGCCCTGTCTGCAGAAGGCAAAATATCATCTTTCTTTTCTTCAGAGACACTGACCTAGCTGAAATGTTTCTCTGGACAATCCAAGAGGAATCAGACATTTAATCAGCAAGAACCACATTTGTGTCTGTGATACTGTTGAACAGTCCATAGGGAGATGACTGATTTTTAAAGCAGTGGTACTTGTAAAACAGCAACAGTAAGGCTTAAAACAAATTAACGCCACAAGTGATTTCCTTCATTCCTTAATGTAAAATCGTCCTGCACGTAATTCATAGTAACTGAAAATGGAAAGCAAGCGGTAGTTAGACAGTAGCTCTTTCTTCCACTAAAAAGGTTTAAAGGCTTCAAGTTTGTTTTCTATGTACTGTCTGACATGGCCATGCAGATATTCTTCATTCAAAATTATATCCCCTCCTAGGGTTTCAGTGACTGAAAGAGGAAAATTTCCTCTTATTTTAAATTTCCTTTAATGGATCACAAATCCAATTTTATGTACACATACACTCAAATTAAGAGCCTGTTTATTGCGAAATTGTCTTTAGAAAGCTAAACTCTAACATTAATACAGTTTAGTCCCTATTTGTAGTCTGATGGTATCTAAAAAAAGTTTTGGATAAAAGTAAATCTCTACACCTTCAAATTGAATGTTGCAGCCAATTGAGAACCTATGAGAAATTAAATTGAGAAAGATGTTTTTGAAGACCCATTTCAGGAGAAATTAATTCCTGTGTCTTGAGAACCCTAAAGCAGATAAGAAAGCAAGGCAATGGATCTAATTCTGTTTGGAGTATAAAATTCCTGCAATTGAGGATATATAAGAAAAGATTTATCTTGTGTCTATTTGTCTTGAAGTTCAGTTGAAATCTGGTTCTAGAGAAAAAGAAAGATATTAACTTCCAGAGAGAGCAATTGTGTCTTTCAGAAAAATTGTGCATTTCTTCCCAGTTGAGATGTCTCAAAATTAAATGGTATTGTGCAAAGCTTCATTATCTTGTTTCTCTTAAGAATCAAGCCCTGTTTTTCAGAACAGTTATCCAATATCCTAATAGATGAAACATAATTTAGAACAACCCTATAAGACCAAGATTTGCCAATACAATGTCTATTTAAATATAGAATTACTATTTAATATAGAATTCAGTGTGGATAGTAATGATGAACTTTAAGTGAAAAAAAAAAAATTGGAAGAACAGAAACTCCATAATGGATTAGGTCTAATACAGCCTTTTTGTCATGAGTGAAGAGGCTAATGTAATATAAGCACTCATGAGTAATCAGATGTCTTCTGATGAGTGAGTTGAAATGTCATAGCAGAAGTAATCCACTATACATTTTATTATGAATTTTTGTGGGCAGGTTTAAATTTATTTTCTGACTCATTTAATTTATGTAATCAAAACAAAATCTAAAATGCATGGAAAAATCAATTTTGGTAATAAGAGATTTACCCCAATATATGTATTCATTTCTAATGTTTTCTTTTTCTCATTAGTTGACTGGGTTATAATTTGTGCTTGTCATTCTTCATAGCTTTGTTTCTGGTTTTTGCTAAAGGCCACAAAACTACATACATCAGGTATTTCCAACAATACTATGCTATTGTATGTGCACTAGAAATATCCTGGTGCTTTTGGTAGCTCCAATCAGATATGTCTTGTACATGATTTGTCAGATTCCACAGATAAACTGTATTTTTGCAAAACTAGATTTTAAAAGATTTAGTCAATTAGAAATATATGTGGCTATTTAATTGGCTTCTACTGTTTTGCTCTTAACTCATCTAAAATCTAATGCTAAGACCATCGTATCATCATGATCTTTGGTGAAAATATAATTGCTGAAAATATTTTGAAACCACTAGGTCAGTGATTAAGAACAAAAAGGATTCAATGTGAAATCAAAGTTCCCATACAGCAGTCATGATTTACAGGAAGTGGGGATTTAACTGGGTTGACTTGAAAAGTACTGAATCTTAACTTCTCAGGGTTCTTGTTGTATGTTAGTAGGATATGCTTTAATGTGGATCACTAATCTCTTTCTTATAATCATTTGTTTCTAGTACACACCTGTCTCATTCTTTCATCTTTTAATACATCCCTCAAAACAAATGACTCAGGGCTGGGTGCAGTGGGTCACGCCTGTAATCCCAACACTTTGAGAGGCCGAGGTGGTCAGATCACTTGAGGTCAGGAGTTGAAGACCAGACAGACTAACATGGTGAAATCTCGTCTCTACTAAAAATATAAAGATAGCTAGGTGTGGTGGTGCGTGCCTGTAATCCCAGCTACAGGGGAGGTGAGGGAGGAGAATTGCTTGAACCTGGGAGGCAGAGGTTGCAGTGAGCTGAGATCACCCCACTGCACTCCAGCCTGGGCGACAGAGCAAGACTACGTCTCAAAAAAGAAAAACACAAATGGTTCAGAAAATTTTAAAACTTGTTAAGTTTTTATCCTTCTTGAGCATATATATGTGACAGCCAGTTGAATTCCAGATGTTTTTCAGCTTATTTTTGTATCTAACACCTGATACTTCATAAATAAAAACAGGCAGAAGTTTTGTTTACTGAGTATTTTTGTGATTACATATCTAGATAACTTTCAAAATGACCAGTCAGTGATTTTAAGTTTTTGATCTCCATCTTGTATCATATCATTCATGTATTGTTGGCAAATGATGAGTTTTACCTGTATTATTTGGAAGCATTTTATGAAATCAGTTTTATAAGTGCCTTTAAAGAAACAAAAAATCTCCCATGGCTGTCTCTAAGCAAGGACACAAGAGAAGGTGAATGAGGGTGTTTTAATGTTTATTTTTTGTCTTACCTTTCAATTCACACATAAACCAATATGGAAGTAGTAATATCTAATGTAGAAAATAGAAACCTATATATTTTTAAAGATTTTTGAGTGAGTGTGACTAGACAAGTCAGATAATTTATCGTTTTCATTCTTAGGCCATAAAGATCCCTCTGGCAAATTGAAGAGTTTAATGACTACATATTTTCTTAAACTTTAACTGTCTTGAGTGAAGGGTACACATAGTTTGCACTATTGGTGAGTGAAAATGTCTAACTTGAGCAAAGAGAAAACAGTCCTCCTCTACCATGAGAGTGAATAGAGACATACATGTCAGAATTCAAGATGGCAGCTACTCCTGGAAATTATGCCACACACACATTTTAAAAATTCAGAAATCTTAATTATCACCAAATCTAACAAATCTATGACCTTTATTTACCTTTTCTGTTGACTTTTAGACTCATGCTTAATTTCATAGCTGACAATACAAAGCTTATCTTCATTTCTTAAAATTTCTAATTGGAACCTAGCAGCTGCATCCATAAAAGAAAATGCTTCTTGTAGCCTACTCCACTTTCCATCAGATAAAGATGAAAGGGACAAGATGAAGCCGAAGTGTCCATTTGTTATTTCAAGTACCAATTTTTATTTTATCACTCAGGATGGGTAAGGGATGCTGTGTTAACAAACAGTCCCCAGATTTCAGTGGTTTTTCCATTTAATTTTTTAATTGATACATAACAATTGTACATATTTGTGAGGTATGTAATAATGTTTTGATATATATAATATGCAGTAATCAGGGTACTTAGCGTATCTATCATTTCAAACATTAATCATTTCTTTGTGTTGGGAGTATTCCGTATGGTCCTTCTAACTACCTGAAATTATATAGTGTATTATTGTTGACTATAGTCATCCCGTGGTGGTATAGAATACTAGAACTTGTTCCTCATATCTAGCTGTAATTCTTTATTTTTTCACAAATCTCTTCCTATCCCTACCTTCCCCAACCATTCCCAGTCTCTAGATCAGTGGTTTTTTTTTGTTTTATTTTGTTTTGTGTTTTTTTGTTTGTTTGTTTTTGAGACGGAGTCTCGCTCTTGTCACCCAGGCTGGAGTGCAATGTTGCAATCTCGGCTCACCACAACCTCCGCCTCCTGGCTTCAAGCAATTCTCCTGCCTCAGCCTCCCGAGTAGCTGGGATTACAGGCGTGCACCACCACGCCCGGCTGATTTTGGATTTTTGGTAGAGATGGCGTTTCTCCACATTGGTCATGCTGGTCTCAAACTCTTGACCTCAGGTGATTTGCCTGCCTCGGCCTCCCAAAGTGCTAGGATTACAGTGTGAGCCACCGTGCCCAGGAAGGATCACTGTTTTTAAAAGCAAACTTTTTTTTAAAAAAGGTCTAAGGTCTATCAGTCCTTGGGCTACATGCCTATTTCAGTTTGGCCGGGGCCTTGCTCTGGCATAAGTATTGACTTTCCTTCAGTATCCAGGGTGAAGGAATGTTGACACCCTGGTGATAGTGGCTGAGGGAAAGGAGAGTTCTGGAAGCTTTTGTAACAACATAAATCCCTCAGCCCATAGTAATGCATGCCATATTCTGTTATAACTCATAGGTTACAAGTCACATACCACACGCAACCACAAAGAAGTCAGAAGGCAATCTAGCCATGTTTCTGGAGGGAGGGGCCCACCACAAACATTTGGGAAGCACTGAAAATGATTACGCATATACCACCTGCAAATTGAAAACCCCAACTTAGATTCCATTGCTACCCATCTTACTTAGTCTACATGCTGACTTGACTCCATATTTTAGTTATTGACTTTTTAAAGAATTGCATCTAGCATTTGGCCTTCTTCTTTAAGCAGAGTTCTCTTTTACGTGTTATTGATGTGATTTTGTTTTAAGGTGTTTTATCTTAAGTCAAAACCAACACTAGTGACTATGTCATTAGTTACTAAGCCTAATAATTATAACATTGATTCAACAGGATTAAAATTTATGCATGAGATTCCGCTATCAGGTTGTTCAGGGAGATGTTCTGTGACTCCAAGACTTCCAGTTTCTGTGTCTTGCATGTCATTTTACAAATATACCAGAGAATAGACTGTGAATCATAGAATTCTAATATCATAGGGTTGACAGGGAAGTGTTAGAAAATATATCATCTATTTCTTGTATTTTGACAAGATTGTACACAAGGCATTATATATCAAGCCATTGAGGGTGGGAGGGCAGAGAGAGAAAATTATTTCCCAAAATTGTTTTATTCAGTTTATCACAGAGCAAGGTTGTCCCATATAACTGCTGTAGGGAATGTGGGTAGGGTTTGTCTTGTGAAAAATAGACTTATTTTTGTTTTGTATTTATCTCATCAGCAAAATTAGTATTGTTTAAGTTCATGAATATTCTGAATAATAAAAAAAATGAAAATAAAACAACGTGGTATAGGGAGAAGAAAGCTGGATCACATTACTGTGATCCCAGAAGTGCCTTAATGTCTTCAAAGCCTCAGTTTCCTTCTCTGTACAATGGAGGAAACAAAAATCAACTTTTTGCAAACTAATAATACGAACTTGGAACTACACAAAGGTCTTATTTGCAGAACAGTCTTATAATAACGACATAAATAGAAGCATGGTAAGTGTAACTATATATAAGCAAGCACACAATTTTAAATGGAAATTAAATTTCATTATTTAGACCACATTGATTTTTATCAGATCAATCTACTCTCACATATTTGAGTTACAAGGTCTGAGGGTGAATGGCGTTGTGTGATGAATTCCAACAAGTCTGGGCTTTACTTAATCAAATTTTACAGTGTTGGACCAAACAGTAAATGCTTCTGAAGTTGATTCGTTCGTCTCTCAACTTTGAGATGCTTAATCAAATAAAATCATAAAATTTAAAAGCTAGAAGTGACTTTGAATTCATATCCTCTAATCCCTTCACTCACATTTTTTTTAAAACTATGCTGTTATCAGTTAGGAATTTTATTCAACTGCTAGTAAAAGATTTTTGAAAGTTAATGCTGTATACAAATTATGAATATATACTTCCATTGTTTTGGCAAGTTTCTCGGCCTTCCCAATGCAACTGGCTACGTGGATGGCAAGGTTTGCACAGCATCTTATGTATGGAATAATAAGAATGACATTCAACTAAGAAAGCTGATTTAAAAAAGAATGAAAAGAATGATAAAAGGCAAAAGGGTAAGAGGCTGATAAGTTTGTCTCATTTTAAAAAGAGCCAGGGTTTTTTGCTTGTAACTTATTGCCCAGCATTTTTTTTTTTTTTTTGAGGTTTCAATACCTTATTCAAGTTTCTGTAAGTGATGTTAATTACAGCATTTGAAGGGGAGGATCTAATTCCACACAAAATGGAAGACTCTAGAATGTACCCATTAAACTGTTAAAAAACAAATTGATGAGAATACAAAAGAAGTCTAATTCAGCTTCTGACTGTTGTCACTATGTGATTACAATCACACAGACTCTTCCAAGCTTATAGCTGGAGCTCCTAGAAGCTATTTCTTACTCTCGTGCAAGGGCAAAAAAAACACAACACAGGAAGGAATACGTTCTGAATTACTGGCTTCATCACATCCCCCTTCTCCACCCCAAAATGGCACAAAAGAAACAGTGACCACACCCTGCAGACCGTTTAGTGTAAAAGAGGTGACCACGATGAACTGGGGTGGGAACAGGTCATGAAGATCTGTCTAAAAAGTCTCATTCGGGTGAGTTTGTACACACTGTCAAGCAGCGAGTCTCTCTTCAATTAGGGTTAGGAACCCAAGGTTCGATTCTCAGGAAATCATAATTTAATTCATTTACTCACTATGAATTTACAAAGTGCCTACACATTATCACCTGCCACTTGAAGGCATTTCTAGATAAAAAAGAAACCTGGCATCTCAAAGGGGCTACCGAGTTCCCCCCAAGTCTACCACTGAAAGTACCTTTTTTGGAAATGCGTTTCTTCTGTCCCTCTGAAAGAGTAACATCTTAAAGCTGAATCATCTTTAACCTGCCGGTCTAATATATGTAGCAATACTTGCATCCCAGACATACAACATTAAAAGATACACCAAATTCTGAAGGTAGCTATGCTGCAAAATAGTTTTAAATTAAACAATTGTACAGTATCCGTTTATGCTTGAAATTTCAGTCGTAGACCAAGCTTGTGGCCACCAGCATTGACGTTTTTGCCATCCAGGAGAGCTGACTGTCAGTTTGATACCTGGCTTTAGGGTCTGAGTGTATCCTAAACCTATCAGGCTGGAGTTGTTCACTGTAGTCGAGAAGCAGGCATGAGGGTCAATCAGATACTTGCCTGTTATTCTGAAGCACGTGTTACTGTTTTCTGCTGTCCAGACAAGATGGACAGCGGTCTCCAACTTCTTGTTCACCTTCTGGGAAATGGAGCCACCAAACTCTGTCCCCTCATTCACATTAGTGTGAAGCTGGAATTCTTCAGTCTTGTAGCCAACTGCAGAGTTGCTCTGGGTCACTCAGGAAGGACTTTGCAGTCTCAAAATTCATCTGGTAGCCGGCCAGCCAGCCCTGTAACCGGGCAACCCAGCACTGGAGCACCCGGATGGAAGGCCCAGCAATGTGGAAATCCACGTCACAGCCCAGGTCAATGTGCTCCCGCTTGTACCCTGTCTTGATTTTAGCATTTTCCCCCCAGTGTTAGGTGAGAAGGATGAAGGGAAGGTCAGCCTCAGTCCACGGGCACGCTGACCGTCCACGGTCATCTCGGTGCCTAGTGTATTGTCGGTTCCGTTTCTCCGTAGGCCTCAAGCCGCACTTGTCCGTCTGTGCTTGGTTTCCAGACCGCCCGTCACTTTGGGGATCTCGGTGTTGGCTGAGCCTGAGCTTGTGAACTCCAGTCCATCCTCAGATTTCGTGTTCAAATCAAGCTTTGTTAAGCCAATCCATAGCCCTTGGTGAAGACATCCCCAGCAGACTTGCCAAGATCCGCCTACGTGGGTGGCACAGTCATCTTCCGCTCCAAGGCGGTGGCGGGCTGCTCGGGATTCGGCGGGATTCGGCGGGGTTCGGCGGGGTTCGGCGGGGGCCGGGCGGGGGTTCGGCGGGGGTTCGGCGGCGCCCGCACGGGGTTTGGCGGGGCTGCTCGGGGGCTGGGGCGCAGAGGCAGGAAGTTGTCCAACATTTTAATACAAGGCCCCACATTGTGAAGAAGGTGGGATGATGTAGTTCATTTTACTTTATTATTTTTCTGAGGCAGGGTCTGGCTCTGTCGCCCAGGCTGGAGTATGGCGGCATAGTCTCCACGCACTGTAAGCTCCGCCCCCTGAGTTCCAGCCATGATCGTGCCTCAGCTTCCGGAGCAGCTGGAATCACAGGCCCCCGCCATTTTGTAGTTTTAGTAGCGATGGGGTGCGCCATGTTGGCCCGGCTGGTGTGTAACAGCTGACCTCGGGTGATCCTCCACCTCAGCCTCCCGAAGTGCTGGGATTGCAGGCCTGAGCCACCACGCGCAGCCGGTGATGTAGTTTTATGACTGGTCACCTTATGTATTCTTCCAGTACTCTAGTTCCATTAATAACAAATAGAATAATACAGATACTGCATTAGGAACATCTGCTGCAGGGGCCTGTTTTACCATTATGGATGACGTTATGAATACAAATATTTATATTATTTATGTTTGCCATTATGTCTGTTCTGGAATATTAGCAAACCAGAATCATAATTAGCAAGAGACTATATAAATTAAAATCATGCATTTTAAAGTAAAATTGAAGTTGATTCAAACTAGGACTCCACTACTTGCACAAACTACTTAGCACAAATTACTTAAACCTCGATGTTCTCATCTATGAAATAAGGACTTTATAAGGTCAAGTACTAAATTAGATAATACATGTAAAGTGAAATGCCTAAATACAATGCCTAGGATATAATAATTGCCCTGTAAGTTGTAAGTGCTACCGTGAACCAGCCAATGATCTCTACTACATACTATGATTGAGAAATTAAAGATGGTTGACATTTTATATAAATCAAGGTAATATTATTTATGAAATTATTATACTTCAGGTCATCAGGATTGCTTTTGTGCATTTGAGACTCTTTTCTTAGATGACAATGGTTCTAATCCATCTTCTATCAAAGTCTATATTTCTCCATTTAAATCTGGCAGATCCGTCTTCTTGAGGCATGACCAAGTCAATTATTTTGATTAGTCTGTGTTCCTTACCCAATAATATAATACCTGGAAAGTAATTATGTTTCTATTTTTCATTTTAATCTGCTCTTACCATATTGACAATATGGGCAATGGCCAAGTCCATTATGAGCTTAATTGCTTATGTGCCAGGTGTTAGGAAGTTCATTCTTTGAATCTAACTAAAGTAAAAGATAAAGTCACAGAATTCTGGTTCATTTTATGCATACATTATTCTAACTCTGGATAAATAACCGTTCTTTTATATCCTGTATTATTTAATGTCACCCTTGCCCAGAAATAAGGATTTTTATTAGAATGACTTCAGTCACTGATGAGGCATACATACAGAAATCTCCTGTTAAGTAAGATTAGAATTTGTCTTTGGGCCTTTTTAAAGTTTCTGCAAACTGATAACCCAATTGCTCATGCTGATTGACAGAACAACATTGAATATCTAAGTAGTCTAGGCCTTTGTCTGTTCGTTAGAATTTGTCCTTTTGAGGTCCGTTGGCTGGAAAGTTTATACTACAATTGAGTGTGCTACAAGTAAGACAGCTTTAATTGAAGCCTCTGAAGAGGAAAGGAAAATAACAAAGAAGACTCTTTTGTATCTTTTTCCATTATCAGTAATGCTTGGAATGGACAGTGGTGGTGAAGGAGAATATAGTATATACCTTTTTTCATGTAAAACTTCAATAAGAAATTAATCAAATGAATCTCTGACTATGTCATAATGTCTGCATTCTCCAGGTATGTATGAAACAGATTTTAATGGATGTTGAGTGGCTTCCATTCACCCACTTATGTTTGAAAACACACTTAGAGACTATGTAGAGAAAGTTGCTTATGCTATTACTCCTCCTTTTCTGTTGCTGTTCAGTCTGCCCCCAAGTGGTAGAGAGCCTAAGAACCCAAAAAGATAGCAACGTGGTCAATCCGTGACTTACGACTGCAATTGTATGCCTGATTGATTTTTGTTGGTATACAACAGCTGAGCAATTTGAAATTTGTCACATGGAATATGAATTCACCTGTTCAAATCATGGCAGTATAATAATTCTTGAAATTGCAGCTGTATATTTTAATTCAATACACCAAGTAAATAAACTTCAAGACATAAAGCCACCATTCATGAAATAGATTTCTAAAGGCTTATGTGGGGATCATGTTCTTTCTCTTACCCTCTTGTTTTAAAACTCCTCTCCCTACCGTGGCCTTATACTGGAAGACATTTTTACTCTTTATTTCTAGCAATTTCTGGCTGGTATTGTTGAGTTTTGATGTTTCAGTGTGATTCAGAACTCTGACCATTTTCAAGTTCTTAGGAGCCCTCTCTTGTCTCATTTTTAAACATGGCCTTTGGGGAATGACAGTGATTGTGACAGATGGTAAAGGAATAAGATTGCACTTTGGCGCTGCTTCTGTCTTTGCCTCTTGATCTTTTCCCACTTTCTCAAGGCAAATTATAGATTTCCTTTTGCCTCTAGAGGGACGCAAATTGCCGTTGCCAGTTATATGGTTCTTTGTTTCTCTTTCTAGCTCTTAGGAAATAAAAGGACTCTTATTTAATTAAACATTGTCTTTACATTTATTGTTGATGAAGGGTACTGATTTGTATGTTGGCCAAATATCTGACCAGACAACGGAGAGGACTTGTTGAACTACAGGCAAAAAAAGAAAAAGAAAAAACGAAAAAAAACTTTTATTGCGTTTGAAGGTAGCTTCCCTCTAGTGGCAAAACCTGGTACTTCACTTGTAGATTACAAGCAATTTTTAAAAAATCTTTCTTTTTATATCTCTTTTTAAAACATTATCTGATATGTATAATTTATATATCACACATTTTAATGAATGTGGCTTGCAACTAAAATCGAGGTTCCTAAAAAGTTTAGACATCTTTTTTTAGTTATTAAATTCATAATTTTAGGTATGCAAACTAGGCAAGGTACTTTACTATTCATTTTGTTCTTCAGTAATCCCATACATACAACACACAATTCCAAATGAAAGGATTCTGGTTGACTAACAAGATAGTTATTAAAGGGGTTCTAGATTTTTTTCATAATTTATCAAAGGAATATGAAGGAATTTTAAAAATATCACATAAATTTGGGTGGTGGGCATATTACGTGCTGTACTTCTCTGTATATTAGAAATGTATTAGGCTGGGCACAATGGCTCATACCTGTAAACCCAGCACTTTGAGCGGCCAAGGCGAGAGGATCACTTGAACCCAGGAATTCAAGATCTGCCTGGGCAACATAGGGAGACCCCATCTCAAAAAAAAGAAAAAAATTAAGAAATTAGCCAAGCGTGGTAGCATACCTGTGGTTCCAGCTGTGTAGGCAGCTGAGATAGGAAGATCACTTGAGCCCAGGAGTTTGAGGTTGCAGTGAGCTGTGATTATGCCACTGCACTCCAGCCTGGGTGACAGAGACAGAGACCCTGTCTCACAAAAAGAAAGAGGAAAAGGAAAAGTTTTATACTGGAAAAATTTTAGAGAGAAGTGTTAGACTCACTAGATAGTTAAAATTTAAGTATTAGAATTTAAAGGGCAATAGAGATTGGTCAAGTGTTATAGTTTTAACTTGAACTTATTCGTTCACATTCATGTAACCACTAGGAAAGGATTCAAGCAATGCCAAGAATGTGCTATAATTTAGACAATGTGCAGGAAATACAAAGACAACTAAGACAGGCAAGAGGCAAGTGAACAGAGAACTGAGCAAAGAGACAAGTGCTAATAGAAATATGTATAACAAACTAAGGGAACATACCAAGGACAGATGGTCCTTTGTTTGAGACGGACGAAAGGACAGTTAAGTACAGAAGATAGGTGTAAATGATCAAATGTTTGGGCACAGTGCACGGGTATTTTCCATGCAGATAGCACCATGGGAAGTGGTTCTGAGCAATCAGGAGATAACAGGGCTTCAAGTATGGAAGACTTAAATGGAGAGAGCTGAGAGAGACTTGTTGTTAATAACTTTGCTGGAGCAAGTCCTAAGCAGGCACTTGTTAATAACTTTGCTAGAGCAAGTCCTAAGCAGGCACTGTTTTATACCATAATACATAATCAAATGAGAGAAGACAAGGTTTGCATCCCCAGGCTCCACACATGAGTATGAATAATCTTATAAATAAAAGGTTCATTCACAAAACACAAGATAGTCTAGAATAACCGAATGAAATGATGTTTTTGTGCTTCTTTGACTTCTGACCAAACACAGTGTTCCTTGGAAGGAATTATGTTTGACGCTATATTGTATGACTGGAAAGAGATCTGTAATGAAGAGGCGCTCAAATTTGGAGTATCACTGAGCAAATTTGCTTCAACAGAGGTCTGGTGATGGGAGAATTAAGCATACTCAAAAGCTCTAGTTGCATTCTGAAATCAGTTGGAAGTTGTCAGTCCTAATTGGGAGTGGTGTTTGTCTAACGCAATGCTGAAGACATTTTTTGGTGGCAAAATTTCACAATGTAAAGGAACATGACACAAGGTCAGAAGAAATGTAGCAAATTGATGACCAAGACCTAGGCAAACTGTAAGTAAGGAAATGGGATGTTAGGAAAGAAATTGAAACTTGTTTAGATAATATCCACACTTGGTTGGATGGGCTGTATTTTATAGATATTTTCATTCTTGAATATTTTAGTTTCTAAGACCTTTATTATGAAACAAGAACATAGGTATAACATATATGTTATATATAACATATATATTACAGTTATAAAGAAAAGTGTATGTAATTACTTGTATCAAATAGTGTTTTATCCCACTCCCTCCATGCCCATAAACATATTTCCCACACTGGCTCTCACCCATGTTCATGCCCACCTTTACATATTCAAGGATTTCCAACTGCCCAGGACTATGACCTTCATGCTCCAAGCACATTAACCCTTCTTTGGCAATACTCACCTGCTGTTGACTTTTCATACTTGCTCTCCTGAGTTGGGCCTTAATTGTATCTTATGACTGTTATCTCAAGACCTTGATATCAGGTATAAGATGAGATCAAGTTTGTAATCTAATGCTAATAGAATAGCACATTTGCATTTTGACCCGTTCTTTCTTCCAAAATTAACCGAGAAAAATAGCTTTTCTGTAGAACATAAGCTATTTGAGAAAATGTGTGTCAA
Source organism: Piliocolobus tephrosceles (assembly GCF_002776525.5). Classification (NCBI taxonomy): domain Eukaryota; kingdom Metazoa; phylum Chordata; class Mammalia; order Primates; family Cercopithecidae; genus Piliocolobus; species Piliocolobus tephrosceles. The sequence continues at coordinate 25,998,155 of NC_045435.1, read as the reverse complement.
ATGACTTCATCATCATTTAATCACACCAAGTACATGCCTTTAGACTCTATTTGTGTATAGAGCTAAACCACTATTTGATAAATGTTTGCAATACTGATAACAAATTTCTTAGATAATTGGGCAATGTTATTCTTGTCTAGATAAAACTCCTGAAAATGGTTACAAAGTCCATTGCTTCATCACACACAAACACACACACACACAAACACACCATATACACACACACACACACACACACAATTTTCAAGCTTTGAAAGGCTCATGCATAAGACAAAGGGTATTTTCAGTAGGCTTGGAAATCACTTGGCATTTTTGAGATTTGCCAAACAGCTTGAGATATTTAAAAATATTTTTGTTCAATCAAATTCCAAACATGTTTTTCCAAGAACTTTTTTTTAGGTCAATTTTTATAGCCATGTGTAATTTCAAGAAAATTTAACCCATATGTTTGTTTCTGTGAATGTATATTCAGATTGATTTATAACACAGATGTAAGTATTTCTCTTAACACTGGTGTATGAAGAAGGCGAGAGGGTCTCCCAATTTGCTGCTTGGGACACTCCACCGCGAGACTTTAGATTAATGATCACAGACTATAACCCAGTTCTAATCTTAACACAGTCTCCATGATAAAAGTCACAGAGGACTGACTCTAAGTGTCAGCAAAAGATCAGATCCAGGTACTGCAGTATGTTGATAAATGTGTGTTCCTAGCATGGACTCAAAAGATGGAACTCCGATTGATGACTGTACAGCACTGTGAGATTGAAGCCCTTAAGTGCTACTAAAGGTCTTTACCAACTGTAATGAAAAACTGCATCTGTGCGTAATGATACTTACTGGCAAAATAGGACTGTGACCTGCCAACATATTCCATTATTTTTTGTAGCATCGAGTATAAAAGTAGACCTGTTGTCCTGTTGTAGGGAAAGTAGAAACACAAGTCAAAATACTACCATACTTTACAGGGATAGCAAAAATGAAATTTTAAACTAGCATGTGTTTCCTGTAAGTAAGTCTTAAAATTAAATGGAAGTAGAAAAACTCTAACGAGAACCTCAGATTCAGCCAGTGTGCCACCTTAGAAGTAAGTGATACTCTCTCCATGGTCAGGATGTGTAAGTAGGAATGTATAATAACAGGATGTCAGAGTAAGTGCCAAGTGGAAGGAAATTAAAGTATAATTATGATGTAAGGGGGCAGACATAAGTAATTTTAAAAACAAGAATATTTTAGAAATAAGAAACGATTCATAAGTATTTCTGGTGAATGCAAACCAAAAGTCAGATATCGCATAACGTCTGACTCTATCCAAATACTCACAACATTTTCAGGGAAAAAACATACTATCTGATCCTGAATGTTGTGCCTACAGAGGAAAGAAAATGAACCTGTTTACTATAGGGAGAAATTCCAGTGACTGAAGAAGTCAAACAACAAAACAACTTTCTGAACTCTGAGAGTCACCTTAGCTCTTCTGCTTCAGGGTTTTGGCAACATAACAACTTTATGAATGTTACCTTATAGAACGTTAGTTATACCAGAGCAGACGCAACTGGGGATTTGACAATTCTGCCACACTTTGACTGGACTGACATTTCCTTAGCAGTAACAAGCTGCTACTGTCTGGTGCCATGGGGGCCCTGGGCTTGATTTAGGAGCACTGACGTTGACTGCTTGTTATTTCATATCTTAGAGCTGTCAGGAGGCAACTGATGTCAGCATAAAATTATTTGATAGCTCTGCATCTTGGGCAAAATGTGAATCTATCGATGTTATAAAATAGCCATCAAATTCTTGGAATTAGGGGGTGGAGATAATTGAGAAAGAAAACTCACCTGGTTTATTGTTATATAATCTTTTGTTTAAAACTTGGTTCACATATACATGAACTGTTACTGTTAGGCACATACTGGGGTATGCATTAAATTTCATTCTCATCTAATTCTAACAACAGTTTCAGAGGATAAATAGTATCATGCAAACAATCTGGTTCCAAGATCCATGCTTTCACCTGGAGTTATGTGGTTTTTCCCACGGAATTGAAGATCCTAGAGTAATAGAATTCTTTCCTGGAGCAACCAATGATTTTTTTCTTTAGTTTTAATTTCAGAAAACAGTTGTTCATTTTATTGAGGGAAAATAGCAGTTAGCGCCTAGTATGATCTGATAAATACTCACTGAATGAAAATTGGAACTTTTTATCATCCTCATAGCTTTTCTGGAGTAACCATGTAACCAATGGAATGATTCTAGTCATAAATGGAGTTGGTCAATGACTAATTCTCTGGTTACATTACTCAATTTAACACATTATTTGAGAACACTTGGAAAATTTGAGGAGTAGTGAGTAAATGTGGGGAATTTTGTGGTTAATAATCTCAGTAATAAAGACTATTAGAAGCTCAGAAGCTCTCACAAAATAAGCAAGAAATACTTACCAAATTTATGAATTGTAGCTCAGTTTACCATTCTGTTGATCAAATCACTTATTTTTAAATGTAGTGATCTTCTTCAAATGTAGCCATTTCTAAAGAATGCATTTGCTTCTTTCTGAAAATCACCTGCCAACCCCCAAATCATTTCCATTTATAGTATTTTGTATATCCATTGATCTTGTTTTGTGTTGTTTAAAAGTATAACCTTTTTATGTTTTTTGTTCAACTTGAACAATGACAGATCACAGTTTAATTTCTAGAATGTGTCTTTGTATGCAAATGTGTTTCTTTTTTTCAAATAAATCACACAGATCTAGGGGATGTGATTCTCTAATTTGAGCTCAGTATATACTAGTTGAAAGCATTTACTTGTGATTAAAACAGATTGAAGGAGATAATCCCTCTGAGAAAGCAGCTTCAAATAGCTTAGCAGTGCTTCTTCAGGGATAAGAACTAACACAACACAAGCTAATTCCTCCAAAGTCTCCCTGGTGGTGCTGTAGACGTACCTTTCTTTCGTTGTTTTTCTTCCTTATTGCATTCTATTTGAATTCCTCTTGAATATGAATTCTGCTTTAATTATAGTTTACTCATTTTGTTTTCCAAGAACCAACATTTACCCTTTTGTGTTAACTGATACAGGGAGATACACTTCATATAATATTAATAAATGAAGAGTGTGCAGGCAGTTCTCAATTTGTAATTGAATGACATTGTAAAAGTTCATAAGCAAGTCATAGACGATTTAGAACTCAGGATAGAATTTATCATAGAAATGCTGTTCTATAAAATTTGATTTCTTTTGGGGCCGGGCGCGGTGGCTCAAGCCTGTAATCCCAGCACTTTGGGAGGCCGAGACGGGCGGATCACGAGGTCAGGAGATCGAGACCATCCTGGCTAACACGGTGAAACCCCGTCTCTACTAAAAAATACAAAAAACTAGCCGGGCGAGGTGGCGGCGCCTGTGGTCCCAGCTACTCGGGAGGCTGAGGCAGGAGAATGGCGGGAACCCGGGGGGGCTGAGCTTGCAGTGAGCTGAGATCCGGCCACTGTACTCCAGCCTGGGCCACAGAGTGAGACTCTGTCTCAAAAAAAAAAAAAAAATTGATTTCTTTGTTAACCCTTCAAAGCCTATTTAACTCATAATGTAGCTGAATGTACCTTATGTAACTGGTACAAGTACTGTATAGCAGCAGTTCCGTGAGAATACTTCTAACCAATGTTCTGGATTCCATATTGGGAAGAAAAACTGCCCTTCCTTGGGAATGTCTTCAAATTTATTTCATTCACAGTGTATGTCATTTCTAGGATCAGAGAAACGGACAGGTCTGTATCTTCTTGGGGTAGTGTGCTAGAGATAGGAGAAAGAGAAAGAACTAGATAAGTAATAAGTTGTAGAGTGAGATTTTCTTCATTTTGCTATCCTCTTGGATATGCTGTAACTCCATTTTACAATTTAAGACCATGCCCTTGAAAACAGGACCCGTTATTGGAGAAGGGACGAGTAAAGTGCATATATGGACCCCAACTATCAAAGGCTAAGAAAGAAAAGAAAATAGGAAGGAAATGCCCAATGACAAAAGGCAAAGAAGTTATGACTCCTTCAGCTACACCCAACGGAAGATAGAAGTGGAACAGATCTCGTGTTCCTGGATATTAGACACATATGGAGCACTGACATTTCAAAAACTCTGTTGACCCTTAACTATTTGTATTTTAAAAGTTGAAGATTTAATGGCTGGGTGTGGTGGCTCACGCCTGTAATCCCAGCACTTTGGGAGGCTGAGGTGGGTCGATCACCTGAGGTCAGGAGTTTGAGACTATCCTGGACAACAATGGCAAAACCCCGTCTCTACTAAAAATACAAAAAAATAGCCAGGCATGGTGATGCACACCTGTAATTCCAGCTACTTGGGAGGCTGAGGCATGAGAATTGCTTGAACCTGGGAGATGGAGACAGAGGCAGAGGTTGCAGTGAGTAGAGATCACACCGCTGCCCTCCAGCCCAGGTGACAGATGAGACCCTATCAAAAAAAAAAAGAGCATTAGGAATGTTCGTGCTTTACTCACCCCTTCTTCTCCTTCCCCACACCCCTCTGTCCCCATCACTCCTTCCTCCCAAAATGGCTTGAAGCATTTTCCTTTCTGCTGTACCCATGACACAGTGATGGTGAGGCACACAGTGTATTATTGTACGTCCCTGTTGAGTTGAGTAATTAACCAAATGCTACCACAGAGTTCATTAATAAAGTTTAGGCCAAATTGTGAAGGGAACTATATTTGAAGACACAGAACACAGTTTGCCATGTAAAATTTTGTAAGCTGGAGCAACAATGCACAAACCAACATTCTATGGAGAGAGTTCCTAGCAAGCCAGAATTGACTACCAGCATCTAACCTAACCTAAAGTTTTAATTTAGCTTTTATACACAGATCACCTGCCAGCACTTCATCATTTTTGTGTATGCTCTTTGCTGTGCTATTATGTGGTGATTGATCTCTGTTTGATTTATAGTCATGATGACGGCCTGGCATTAACAATGGCATATGTTAAACATGTAAGAGACCATCTCAGCAATAAAAGAGAGAGATTATAGTTCAGAACCTTTTAACATTGCATTGCCCCTGTTAATGTTTCACAACACTTTATACTCTGAAAAATAAAAAATAAAAAAGGAAGTGGCATAAAAATAACGTGTGAAGTGTCACTCCCACATGCTGTTCTTGGTCTCTGGCGCGCCTGTTATCCCCACAATCTCCAGAAACGACAAGAATGCGTCCCATCTGATACATCCTGTGAACAATTTAAGAGCATATTTGAAAACACAAAATACTGTTTTCATAAACTGCTGAAATCTGTGATAGTTTGGCAGTAATCACAGGAACAATGCTGGAACACAACTTTTAATTTTTTCTTTTCCTTGCATTCTCTTGTCACACGCACTGAACTTCCCTGTTCTGTATTGCTTTCTGATATCTTGATCCAAGTCTCCCTAAAACACACATGTTAATGCCTAAACACAGTTGAACACTTGGCTTTTCCCCATTAATTAATAGTCCAGTGTTAATATTGATGTAGTCTTTCTTTAGTGGATAAAAAGAAACAATCTGAAGCTAATTTAGCGTGGAGTAAATTAGTAACACAGCTTTTAAGAAAAAGAGGAATGATGGAATGGACAAAACCAGATGTAAGATCTTCTAGACAGATACATGTGGCTACAATTCTGTCAAGGCAAGAACTGGCAGAACTGGAAACTTCTTTTCTATTTTTATTCTCCTGTAACTCCGTCAGAATTTAAGAGTCACTCCTGGTCTCCATGGCAAAACATAACAAACGCTGTTTGTTCCAGTGTTTAGGTTAATGACATAACGTGCTAACCCTTGGTTACACAGAATAACCTTCACATTCAGAGTGATCCTGCACCATTTCTGAAACATCAGCGTCATGCCTGGCAGCTTTTTGTCAATAAGCATATGAAAAAGAAATTCCAAAAGAAGGAGTTCAGTGTAGTGATGCTATAGTGACTTCTTCAGCTGGTTTTTTTTTTTTTTTTGCTGGAGAATTAATTCTCCTTAATTCTGATTCTCTACTGCCCTGTACCTCACATTGGGTCTAACTTCCCATAATGCTTAGGAGATGCGCATCCATCCAATTTGTACAGTCAGTCTAAGGATTCAAGCAGACTACATCATTCGTTGGAATACACTGACTATACTGACCAGATTATAACCTGTCTCTGCTTTTGCGGTTATAGGAGGGAGGCACAAGGATAGAAACAATGGTAAATACCCATGTGTGCTTACTATATTTGAAGCATATTATCTCATTTAGCTGTCACAGTCCTGAGCTGGGAGTTATAAAGGAAGGATTCTTGGAGATGATGGAAGCTCAGTGAAGCCAAAAACCATGAACTTCAGCATTAGACAAACTCAAACTAAGTTAGTAATATTTCTACTTTTCAATTTTTTTTCTTTTTTAATATAAATTAAACCGTTTGCTCCTCCACTCTACCCTAAAGTCCAAATGTAATACATATTACAGGGTATGACTTGTCCCTGATGTGGTGTCCATACACGTTCTCTGTGTCAGAGAATGACCTAGAACTTGGTATGCTTTATGTTTAACAATCATTCAATATGTTATGAAAGATTTTATTTATACTCATGGCTGGGCATGGTGGCTCATGCCTCTAATCCCAGCACTTTGGGAGGCCAAAGCGGGTGGATTACTTGAAGCCAGGAATTTGAGACCAGCCTGGCCAACATGGCAATCCCTTGTTTCTACTAAAAACACAAAAATTAGACTGGCGTGGTGGGGCATGCTAGTAATCTTAGCTACTCAGGAGGCTGAGGCAGGAGGATTGCTTGAATCTGGGAGGTGTAGGTTGCTTTGAGCTAAGATCACACAACCGCACTCCAGCCTGGGCAGCAGAGCAATTTATTTAATCTTTATTTTCTCCAAAAAGAAAATAAAGATTATATTTATACTTGAATAGCAGCCAATTATAAATGAGCTGAGAGGGTGAAGTAAAGAAACCTGTATAGACAAATGAACAGAGACAGACTTTTGTGATGTGTGTTTAAAGGATTATTAGAAGGTCATTTCAGAGTGGACAAGAAAGAAAACTTTGGTGGGAGGTTTTACAAGGTCTTCAAAGCAGGCAAAGAAATGTGGTTTTGATCTGACCACATTATATGCATTTTGCTTATTTATCATTGAGGTATATTACTAAACACTGTCTTATCCTATTTCCGTAGTAATCTTTGTTTATTTGGTAAAGTATTAATGTTTTAAGGGTTAGCAATTCTAGGTTCCACCAGGAAACAGTCAAGTGAAATTGTTTCTCAATATTTGATTGACTTGATTCATCCATTTTCAAAGAAAAGGTAAATCATACAGTATTCCGTATGATGTAAACTGTGGCACTGAGAGTGAACAAGTTACCTTTGTCTTCCATCATTTGAGAATGTGCTGTTGAATTTGAGAAAAGAGCCCTGGGGCATTAACAATACACGCTCTCCAATCTAGATTTCAAAATGTTCAGTAGATGTTTAGGGTATGACAGAAAAATATTAAGTCCATTAATATGGTAATTACAGTGTTTCTTGCTTCCTTGTAGCCTGCACTGATTACTACATAAACAGGACTCAAAATATACACTTTATGTTTAGTGAACGTGCCAATGTCTATGTCTGAATTCATAAATGCCATCTTAGGAACCAGGCGATTTCTGTTTACTGCCTAGTGCCTTAGGGAGGCTGTTTAATGAGGAGATGTGAAGCCTTTTACAGTTTATTGTTGATGACATTTTGAGGACACTTGCAGTGGGGTAGACTGAAAAACAATAAAGCTGGGTATTTTCTTGGATGTGGTTTATAAGCCCCAGAGTGTTGTATCAGATTTTATCAGTAATCCAATTTCTACTTGATAGCAAAAACAAAAACAAAACCTTTTCAGAAACTTAATTTCATATATTGAAGGCAAAGAAAAAAATACTTGCAAATCTGATATCTGAATTTTCTTAAGATTCAAAGAATTTCAATTTTTCTTATTCAATTGAAATAAAGGTTACTACCACTGTTTTTATAAGCTTAAAATGCCTGTTTATTTATTTATTTATTTTGAGATGGAGTCTCCCTCTGTCGCCCAGGCTGGAGTTCAGTGGCGCGATCTCTGCTCACTGCAACCTCCATCTCCCAGGTTCAAGCGATTCTCCTGCCTCAGCCTCCCGAGTAGCTGGGATTACAGGCACGTACCACCACGCCCAGCTAATTTTTGTAGTTCTAGTAGAGACAGGGTTTCACCATGTTGGTCAGACCGGTCTCCTAACCTCAGGTAATCCACCCACCTTGGCCTCCCAAAGTATGGGCTTACAGGCATGAGTCACCATGCCCGGACCGAAATGCCTATTTCTTAGGTTAGATATGGTAGTGTTATAACTGTTGATATCCTTTGTAGTCTGTACTGAAAAACTCTGAAATGGCTTGAGGCAGTTCTACAGCAAAAATTCGATATGTATGTCTATTCAGGTAACGATTCTTATATTGTGTATTATATTAATATACACAATGTATTTTCATGTCTATTGCCTAATACTTTCAAAATGAAAAAGAAATTGAACAATATATTTTTCTCTTGACTTTGTTTTCATTGGAACCTTTTGTGACCAACTTGTACTTATTAAAATTATAAGACTGTGGCACAACCCTGTGGTGAATGTGAGCCATCGGGGTCTGTCCAGGTGGGCCAGTGTTGGTGTGTCTTCATGACTGGGTCTGGTTCTCAGCTCTGTAGGTACCTTTTACAGAGGTAATGTTATGGAGGTGGGGTTAAAAGCTCTGAAAATGCGCTTGTAGACTTGAATCCAACCCCATCAGTTTCTTAGTGTGTATAGTTACGTAACTCATAGTTCGGTATGTAGTTATGTAATCTCAGTATGTTACATAACTTAGTGTGACACAGTTACATAAGTTACACACATATAGCACAAATAACTACATAAGCTACATACTTGACATACATACATAACTGTTATGTACATAAGGTATATTTAGTACATAAAAGTTACATAATTGAAATATTTGTGTAATTAGGCATTAACTCCAAAAGATGTGGTACATATTTGTACCTGCTTGGGTTATCATCATAATAAAAACAGATAATGTTTGTAAATACTTCAGCTCTAATATATAGCACAAAATTAATAACCAGTATTAGTTGCTGTTGTTAATATTAATGTTAGTACTGCGTAATCATCTGAAAAGCACTTGCTCAATACCAAGTTTAAAAACAGAGAGAGCTAGAGCGACTTATTACAAGTTGACCCATGTAAATTTGTTCTTACCAGAAAACCCGAATGCCCTTCCTCACTTGAAGCAGGAAATGTGTCTGTGATGATTCGCCCTTCTGGAACCATTTCTGGTTGGGGTTCAGTGAAATCACTAAATTTTGTATCCTGGGTTTCTCTTCTCCGTACTTTGTGCAGATATCCTTCTCTCCCTAAAACCAATTATTTGACAAGATACAATGCATATGATTATGGTTATTCTAGCTTAAACCAGTTTATTATAATAGATTTAGTTGAAACTTGGTTATATTCTGGCATTAGTCATTTTATTAACCATGAAGAGGTTATAGCTTTAGATGTGTTGATTCAACCATGCATTCTTAAGATGCTGTCGTAGACACTTTAATTAAACCTGGATGTTCCTAAATTTCCTCAGACATTAGTTTCACCGTATTTCTAATGTTACTCTTAGAAGGGAAGCTTTCTGCTTCCATGCAGTCGAAATGGTAAAGAATCCTACATTTTAGTTTTATTAGATTGATTAGAACAGAGTGCAAGTATAGAAGTTTTTAAGGGAAAAGATCTATGTGAGTAAAAATGTATGCCTATATTTTTGTTATAAACCAGTGATTTAAATTTTAATGCATGTTTATGAAGAGAAGTATGTTTGTTATAATAAACAATAAAAAGCCATTGCTCACGTGACTTATGAAGGCAAACCTGGCAATGACTTTTGTCTCATATGTCTGCAGCCTGCCATCATGTATGCCTAAATTTTTATGAATGGGTGTCCACTACATTGTTATAACCATCTGCAATCAAATGTGTTATGCAAAACAAAGACTCAATTGGTATAACTACTTGTTTGCATCAATTATGAAAATCATCACGTTATGTTATTTAGAGTAATTATTTATAGCTTAGATTGGGATGGACGCTTTTCAGGAGCAAAATGTGTACTTTGTTTCTGTTTTTTCTGAAATAGGCATGGAAAGGTATTAATCCAGCATTAAAAAGGGCGAAGCAACAAGCTTCCCTGATTGGAGTGTAGGTCCCAAGCATTTTACTGATAAATTCATTCAGATTGAGTAAGCTCTTTAAGCCCTTCCTTCCTTCCTTCCTTCCTTCCTTCCTTCTTCCCTCCCTCCCTCCCTTCCTCCTTTCCTTCCTCCCTCCCTCCTTTCCTCCCTTCCTTCCTTCCTTTTTCCTTTTCTTTTTTCTAGTTGAAGTCATACTCTAACACCTATTCTCCTGCCCACAACTATACCTTTCGGTAAATGTTCTTAAAACTAACAGGTACTTCTCTCCTAATGCCTAAATGAACTCAACCACCATGGAGAAGTGATAGTTTTGGTTGGTAGATAAAAAGTGATCATTTCGGCAATGTATTAAGCTATACGTGGATTAGGTAGTAGCCAAAGAAACAATAGGGTGGCCAGAGATTTTGAGGGAACAAAGGCTGAACAGAAAGTGAGAAGAGGCCAAAAACTCCATCAGTCGTGAATCTGCCCTGGGCACTCTGACCTGTGTGGAGCTGGATATCATCTTCAGTGACGTCTCCAGCCTGCCTGTCCTGGCCCACCTGTGCTTGACTTCGGGCGCTCATTTTCTCTCCGCATACAATCCAATCCATTAAATGTCTGCTATAGTTTTTCTGGCCTGAAGAGAAATTTTGTTTGTTTGCTTGTTTGTTTTGGCTTGGTTCCGGGCCAGGGTAAGATAAAGCATAGACTGCTTTTCTTGATTCCTACGTCACATATATGCTTCTCTTCAACCTTCTCTTTTTCACTCTCTGACATACACAGGCACTTCTAAAGCTCTGCGATATCCCTCACCATATAACAAACTTCCTGGCAGAAGCAGAGGCAATAGCTCTCTGGTAGTGCTTGGGGGAGTGACAGATACTTTCAAGACTGACAGAAAAAAGAAAACACAAGCTCTTTTTCAGGAACTCTGTGTGTGTGTGTGTGTGTGTGTGTGTGTATTTAGAGAGAGAGAGTGTCTTAGTGAGACACAAACCTGCCACTAAGGTAGCAATTATTAGGTCTTATAATTGAGATTTACTTGTGGACCTGAAAACTCTGCTCAGTCCATAAGAGAATTCCCTGTATTCCCTGTATAGTAGGAGCAAGACACTTATCTATTGTAAGGTTATCTGTACCATTCCATTAGACATTTTTAAGTCTATAGCAGTAGGCAAGAAAGGTGGACCTTTGCAAAGATACTGTTAGCCCAAACTAAAAGAAGTTAAAACTTGAAGTGGTAATTTAGTGTTCTCTTCAAAGGTTGTTTAAGTACACATATTATTAATATACACTTAGTTTATCCTTCGGACATAGCAGATCAGACTTTATACCTGGAAACATTGTAAAGACAAACGTCAAGTTCGGGCATGATGACTCACCCCTGTAATCCCAGCACTTTGGGAGATCCTTTGAGGATCTCCAAGACCAGCCTGGCCAACATGGTGAAACCTTGTCTCTACTAAAAATACAGAAATGAGCCAGGCATGGTGATGCATACTTGTAATCCCAGCTACTCGGGAGTCTGAGACACGAGAATCGCTTGAACCCGGGAGATGGAGTTTGCAATGAACCAACATCACATCACTGCACTCCAGCCGGGGTGACAGAGGGAAACTCTATCTCAAAACACAAACAAACAAAAAAAGCAGAGGTCAAAAATTTTTATATGTTCATCCATAGCCATAGCTGTACCTATGTTGTTTAACTTATTATAAAACAAATATGATAGTATTTCGTTTGCCAAAATGTAAATATTTTCCACTTCTATTCACTCACCTAGGCTGCCTTCTTTACTATAGACCCCAAGACCCTTCATAATTGACCTATCCCTTACTTGGGTCTGCATATGATCATAAATGGCAGCTCTCACTACTGAGTCATTATTAAACAGGAAGCATATCACTATGGAGTCATTATTAACAGGAAGCGTATCACCACGGAGTCATTATTAAACAGGAAGCGTAT
>NC_045435.1:25985666-25985929 GCF_002776525.5 Piliocolobus tephrosceles | reverse complement strand
TATCACCACGGAGTCATTATTAAACAGGGGGCGTATCACCACGGAGTCATTATTAAACAGGAAGCATATCACTACTGAGTCATTATTAAACAGGAAGCATATCACCGCGGATTCATTATTAAACAGGAGGCGTATCACCGCGGAGTCATTATTAAACGGGAGGCGTATCACCACGGAGTCATTTTTAAACAGGAAGCATATCACTACGGAGTCATTATTAAACAGGAAGCATATCACCACAGAGTCATTATTAAACAGGAAGC